>NC_067398.1:284393837-284700837 GCF_016432865.1 Antechinus flavipes | reverse complement strand
AATGAAAGCTGGGCAAAATTCTTATCTTTGTTTTCAATGCATCATGACAACCTGCTAAGTGTGCAAGTCCAATTTTTCTGTTTTTTGGCTGAAATTTAAAAAAAATTAAAAGACCTCATAAAGCATAACTAATGATCCTACAAATAAAGAAGAATTACACATTTCATGATTCACTGATAGAACTGTCATTGTCTTTTTTTTTGTAATGATCCAAGATGATAGTTTTCATATGGAGAAATAGTTTTTATTTTATTTTCCACTAAGACTATCTCAGTTCATTATGTAATGGATAGTACATTGCTACTTCTTCCTTTATGGATGGGCTTGATGTGATTTGTCATCATTAATTAATTATGGGTTTTTTCTCTCACTTTTGTTAACATTTAAATAGCAAAAATAATAGGTGAGGCTATTGAGCAAATTCTAAGAATGAGAAATTAATTCTAATATTGCCACCTCATTTTTAACCTGGGTCTAGTTTTCCTGGACTAACTAGCCATGCAAATAGCTTGTGCAAAAGGACAAAATCACAGAATGTTAGCACTGAAAAGAATTTTGGAAATCATCTAGAATAATTTTACAAATGGAGAAACTGATGTCTACACAGGAAATTACTTTCCCAAGATCATATGGATGTTAAGTAGCTTGGCCAGGATAGATACCAGGAAACCCAAGTACTTCAGAGACTTTTTCATACACAAAGAGATGGACTGAAATGGCTCGCTGAAGGAGAGGATTCAGGCTCTGTGACACAAAATTAAAAGATATATATAACTATCCTTTTGGGATTAATCATTTATGAACTAAATAGTTAAAACTGTGTTACCTTTTTCCAATAGACTCTGCCCACTTTATTTTATCTCTCTAGCTTTTCTTTTTCTGTATGGAAGGATGTTCACCAGAGACTATACAAATTCTGATATAGCCACATTGACCTTGGCCCAAATGATCTCCCTTTTCAAGGTTATACTGTTTTTATCTAGGGTGTTTTGGCCACATGGCAAAAATTTGCTACTGCAATCAGGATTTAGAATATATACTCTATTGTAATGTAAAGTCCTTGAGAATGGGGGCTATACTTAGCATAGCACTTGGAACATAGTAAACCCTTATCAAAACGTGACATGAAGTACCAGTGTTGTGAGTAATTAGGATCCAGTCAAGAGTGATGTATAATACATGTTTATTGTAAAGGCAGGTATAAATACCTATGTCCAGGAATGGTGTTTAGAAAGACTGATGGGAACCGTCTGCCAGGGGCTGTCTATGCTTACAGGGATACAAGATTGTCCCATTAAGACTACTGGATCAGGTGCAAAGCCAAGATGGCAGAGGGTAGTCACGTCTTTGTCTGAGCTCTTCCTGGTCTCCCACAGATCAACACCAGATCAAGTCTGTGAATGGATTTTGGAAAGACAGAAACCAAAAATATTTGAAGTGTAACAAATTTCCATCAGAAGATATTTTGGAAGAATTTTAGAAAAGGACTGTTTCAGTGGGGAGGGGGGGGGGGAGAAGATGGGGGAATTCAAGCACAGCACAAGGACCCAGAATAGAGTGGCATCCACATGGTGGGAAAATCTATCAAGAGGCTCTTAGCCAAAATATAGCAGCATTGGCTACTCTATCCAGAGTCAGAAGCCAGTGAATCAGCAGATTAACTATGAGATATCCAAAGCAACTATGAAAGGCAAAGAATGACCTGCTGAGCCTGAACATAACTCAGGACTTGACCATGCCCACCCAGCACAGGAAGGAAGCCAGCAGCACCAGCTCTATGGCAGTGTGAAGCAGCTGTTTCCTATAAAGGAAGCTTGAGACAATTTCCCCTTTACCCTAAGAGTAAATTCAACCTTTAAAAATGAGCAAAAATGCAAAAAGAGCTCTGACCATAGATAGGTTTTATGGAGACAGAAAAGAAATTACCTCAAACCCTCAGGACACTGAAGGCAAAATATCTCCAGATGAAACCTCAAAGAGTTATACAAACTGGTCTCCATTTCATAAGGCTCTCTTGGAAGACTTAAAAAGGATTTTAAAAGAGAGTTAGAAGAAAAATGGGGAAAGGAAATGAGAGCTTTGGAAATGTAGACACAGAAATTATCTGAAGAAAATCACTCATTCAAGAATAGTTTTAGAAAAATGGAAAACAAAATCAACTCCGTGAAAAACAGAATTTTTGGAATGGAAAAAAATCCAATGAACAAAACAACTCATTTAAAAGTTCAATTGGCCAGATTCAAAAGGAAATAAAAAGCTAACTGAAGAAAATAATTCATTAAAAACTAGAATTGAATAAATGGAAGCAAATGAGTCAATGACACATCAAAAATCTGTCAAACAAAACCAATAAAATGAGAACATAGAGAAAAATACCCTATTGAAAAAATAATTGACCTAGAAAATAGATCCAGGAGAGACAGTCTAAGAATTACTGGACTCCCTGAAAACCATAATAAAAAAAGAACTTAGAAATCATATTTCAAGAAATCATCAAGAAAATTACCCTGGGGTCCTAGAACCAGAGTAAAATAGCTATTGAAAGAAATCCACCAATCACCTCTTGAAAGAGACCCCAAAATAAAAACTCCAAGAAATCTTCTAGTTAAATTCCAGAATTATCAGATTAAGGAGAAAATACTGAAAAACAGCCAGGAAAAAAACAATCAAACATCAAGGAGCCACAATCAGAATTACCCAAGACCTAACAGCTTCTACTTTGAAGGATCAAAGGGCCTGGAATATGATATTCTCAAGGAACTTGGACTGCAGCTAAGAATCAACTATCCAGCAAAATTAAGCATTCTTTCAGGAGAAAAGATGGGCATTCAATGAAATAGAGGATTTTCATTTATTTTTGATGAAAAGATCAATGCTAAACAGAAAATTTGATCTTCAAATACAGAACTCAAAAAAGTGTAAAAAGGGAAGAAAAAAACGATGTTTTTTTAAAGGTTAAAATGTTTACATGCCTCTATGGGAAGATGACATGCTTAATTCTTGAAAACTGTATATTTGTTAGAGGTACACTTAGAGGGTATAAGTATAATTGACTTTACTGTGATGATATTAAAAAGAAGCTACAAGTGGAAAAGGGATTGTACCAAAAGAAGAAGAAAGATGAGATAAAATGGAATAAATTACATTACATGAAAAGGTAAAAAAGACCATGTACAGTTGAGGGAAAGAAGGAAAGAAGATGAGAATTGCATGAACCTTAATCTTATCAGATTTGGCTCAAAGAGAGAATATCAGACATATTGAGTTTCATATAGAAACTTGTCTCTTCCTACAGGGAAGTAGGAGGAGAAAAATGGGTAAAAGGAAGATATAATGTAAGGGGGAACAGAAATAGAAGGGAAAAGGGATAAGAAAAGGGGTGGGAATGTAAAAGAGGAGGGCAGATTGAGGGAGATGGTGGTCAGAAGCAAAACAGCGGTGAGGTGGAAAGGCAGAAAGGGAAAAAATATTACTTGGGGAAAAGGAAAATAAGATGGCAGGAAATACAGAGTTAGTAACTTTATCTGTAAATGTAAATGTGATAAACTCTCCCACAAAGTGGAAGTGGATAGCAGATTAGATTAAAAGCCAGAATCCTACAATATGTTGTTTAAAAGAAATACATTTAAAGCAGAGTGATACAAATAGAGTGAAGGTAAAAGGCTAGAGTGGAATCTATGCTTCAGTTGAAGTAAAAAAAAAAAAAAAAAAAAGGATAGCAATCCTGAAATCAGATAAAGCAAAAGCAAAAATAGATCTAATTAAAATAGATAAGGAAACTACATGTTGCTAAAGAGTACCATAGATAATATCAATATTAAACATATATGCACCAAATGGTATAGCATCCAAGTTCCTATAGATGAAGTTAAGAGAGCTACAGAAGAAATAGACAACAAAACTATACTAGTGGGGGAGCTCAACCTTGCTCTATCAAAACTAGATAAATAAAACCACAAAATAAACAACAAAGAAATTAAGAAGGTATATAGACTTTTAGAAAAATTAGGTATGATAGACCTTTGGGGAAAATTGAATGGAAACAAAAAGGAATATACTTTTTCTTGGTGGTAATGGAACCTACAAAAATGTACTAGACCATGTACTAGAGCAAAAAACCCTCAAAATCAAATGCAGAAAGACAGAAATAGTAAATGCATCTTTTTTCAGATCATGATGCAATAAAAATTACAAATAATAAAGGGCCAAGAAAAAATAAACCACTTATTCATTGGAAACTGAGTAATCTAATCTTAAAGAGTGGGTGAAACAACAAATCATAGAAAGAATTGATAATTTCATCCAAGACAATGACAATAATGAGACAACTTAGCAAAATTGATGGAATGAAGCCAAAGCAGTTCTCAGGGGAACTTTTCTATCTATAGATGTTTATTTGCATAAAATAGAGAAAGAGAAAATCAACAAACTGGACATGCAACTAAAAATCTTAAAAAAAAAAAAAAAAAAAAGAAAAACAACAAATTAAAAAACCCCCAATTAAATAGCAAATTTGAAATTGTAAAAATATAAAGGGAGATTAACAAATTGAAAGCAAAAAAACAAAATTAAGAGTTAGTTTTATAAAAAAAAAGATAAATCTTTAGTTAATTCAATTAGAAAAAGGAAAGAAGAAAATCAAATTGTTAGTATCAAAAATGAAAAAGGTGAACTTTCCACCAATAAAGAGGAAATTAGAGCAATAATTAAGAGCTATTTTGCACAACTGTATGCCAAGTAAATCTAATGATCTAAGTGACATGGATGAATACTTACAAAAATATAGGTTGCTGAGATTAATTAGAGGAAATAAATTACTTAAATAGTCCTATTTCAGAAAAAGAAATTGAACAAGCTATTAATCAACTCACTAAGAAAAAAGTCTCCAGGGCAAAATGGATTTACCTAAAGAATAATTAATTCGAATACTATGGAAACTATTTGGAAAAATAGGGAAAGGAGTCCTACCAAATTTCTTTTATGACAAGATATGGTGTTGATAACTAAACGAGGTAGGATCAAAAGAGAAAAACAAAATCCCTAATGAATATTGATACAAAATCTTAAATAAAATATTAGCAAAAAGATTATATAAAGTTATCACCAGAATAATATGATGAAATAGGATTTATTACAGAATGCAGAGCTGGTTCAATCTTAGGAAAACTATTAGCATAATTCATTATATCAATAATCAAACTAACAGAAGTCATATGATCATCTCAAAAGATGCAGAAAAAGCATCTGACAAAATCCAACATCCATTCTTGTTAAAAATGCTAAATGACATAGGAATTAATGGAATTTTCCTTAAAATGATCAATAACATCTATCTAAAACCATCAGCAAGTATCATTTATAATGGGGATAAACTAGAAGCATTCCCAATAAGAACAAGGTGAAACAAGATTTTCCACCATCACCATTACTATACAATGTTGTATCAGAAATGTTATCTTTGGTAATGAGAAGAAAAAGAAATTGAAGGAATTAGAATAAGTAACGAAGAAACCAGATTATCACTCTTTGCAGATGATATGATGATACTCTTGGAAAAGCTAGAGAATCAACTAAAAAAACTACCAGAAATAATTCACAACTTTAGCAAAGTTGCAGGATACAAAATAAATTCACAGAAACCATCAGCATTTCTTTATGTTACCAACAGAGATCAACTGCAAGAGATACCAAGAGAAATTCCATTTAAAATCATTGTAGATAATATAAAATATTTAGGAGTCTACCTGCCAAGGCAAATTGTATTAACACAATTACAAAACACTTTTCACATAAATGAAGTCAGACATAACCAATTGGAAGAATATCAAATGCTCATGGGGAGTCTGAAATAATAAAATAAAAATAATAATTCTACCTAAATTAATCTACTTATTCAGTGTTATACCTACTACTCAAACTCCCAAGAAATTATTTTACAGAGCTGGAGAAAATAATAGCAAATAGCATCTGGAAGAACAAAAGATCAAGAGTTTCAAGGGAATTCATGAAAAAAAAAAAAAAAAAAAAAAGCAAATTAAAGTGGCCTAGCTGTAGCAGACCTAAAACTATATTATAAAGCAGCAGTCATCAAAAACATTTGGTACTGAGTAGCTAATTAGTAGAACAGGTTAGTTTTACAAGGCATAATAATTAATGACTATAGTAATGTTGTGTTTGATAAACAAACCCCAGCTTCTGGGATAAGAATTTACTAAATTTGACAAAAATTGTTGGGAATATTGGAAATTAGTATGGCAGAAACTAGGCATTGATCCACACCTGACACTCTATACCAAGATAAAATTGAAATGGGTCCATGATTTAGACATAAAGAATGACATTAAGAGCAAATTAGAAAAACAAAGGATAGTCTACCTCTCAGATCTGTGGAGAAGGAAGGAATTTGTGGCCAAAGAAGAACTAGAATACATTATAGAATACAAAGTGAATAATTTTGATTATATTAAGTTAAAAAGTTTTTGTACAAAGAAAACCAATGCAGATAAGATTAGAAGGGAAGCAGTAAACTGGGGGGGAAATCTACATTTGAGGGTTCTGATAAAGGCTTCATTTTTAAAATATATAGAGAAATGACTCAAATTTATAAGAATACAAGCCATTCTTCAACTGATAAATAGTCAAAGGATATAAATAGACAATTTTCAGATGAAGAAATTAAAACCATTTCTAATCACATGAGAAAATGTTGCGAGTCACTAAGGATTAGAGAAATGCAAATTAAGACAACTCTGAGGTATCCTCACACTTTTCAGATTAGCTAAGATTACAGGAAAAGATATTGATAAATATTGGAGGGGATTTGGCAAAACTGCAATACTAATACATTGTTAGTGGAGTTGTGAACTGATCCAACCATTCTGGAGAGCAATATGGAACTATGTCCAAAGGCCTATGTGTATACTCTTTGCTCCAGCAGTGTTTCTACTGGGCTTGTATCCTAAAGAGGTCATAAAGGAGGGAAAGGAACCCACATGTGAAAAATTTTTGTGGCAGGCCTTTTTGTAGTGTCAAGAAACTGGAAACTGAGTGGATACCCATCAAATGACTGAATAAATTATGGTATATGAAAGTCATGGAATATTATTGTGTTCTATTAAAAATTATCAGCAGGGTGATTTAAGAGAGGCCTGGGGAGACTTACATGAACTGATGCTAATTGAAATGAGGTGAACTAGGAGAACATTATACATGGCAACATCAAGATTATATAATGATCATTTCTGATGGACAAGGCTCTCGTCAACAATGAGATGATTCAGAGCAATTCCAATGGTCTTGTGGTGAAAGAAGCCATCTACACCCAAAGAAAGGACAGTGGGAACTTAGTGTGGATCATAACATAGTATTTTAAACTTTTTTTTGTTGTAGTTTGCTTACATTTTTTTCTCATTTTATTAGCTGATTTTTCTTGTGCAGCATAATTGTGGAAATATGTATAGAAGCATTGTACATGTTTTGCATATATTACATACATACATATTGGACTGCTTGCCATCTAAGGGAAGGGGTGGAAGCTAAAGGAGAAAAAATATTGTAACACAAGGTTTTGCAAGTGTGAATGTTGAAAATTATCTATGCATATGTTTTGAAAATAAAAATCTTTAATAAAAAAGTTTTCACACACATGACAATTGGATCATGGCTAACCTTGGCCAGAGACAGGTGGATTCCCTAATCCCACTACCAAGTCAACCATAATGGCCAAGCTGGCCAGGCTGCTCTGATTCTGATTAACCAGTAGACAAAATCAATGTTTTTTTGTTTTGTTTTTAGAAGGGTATAGCTATATATAAGGGGAAGGGTGGTAGCTTTATCTGGAATACACATAGTGTGTGAGTTCAGACATCTGGGTACCACCTAAGCTTATTTTTGTGAAACTTAGAGGGTGTAATCAGTGAATGTGGCTATGAAACATATATGCTTCTTTGAATTAAGAAGGGAATTATACATTACTTGCAGTTACATTCACATGAAATATAGGGCCTTCAGGAATTTAATTAAGTTGTGAAAATAGCTGATAAGGCATCATCCTCTGCTGTATGTACTGCTCTGCTTTCTGTTTCCATAGTCCAGGCTTTATAGATGTTTTCTTTCTCATACCTGATTGTCCGTTGTTTTAGTGAGAAAGGAACATAGGTCTCACACCCTTTAAAAATATTTTACTTATTCATTTTCCATTAACATTTTTAGATTCTTTGCATAGCAGCAGAGAGCCTTTGTTAGGTATCTACTGTCCTATAATTATCATTTGTTGTGTTCTTATACAAAGCATTGGTATTTTGTAATATTGACATTATTTCTACCTGTGAAATTAGAACCCTTAAGTTCTGCGATATAGTCTAGGCAAAGTGAAAACAATAATTTTGTGCTCTGACAACACTGTGTCATTTGGAAATCTCATAAACCAAGGCTTTAAAAAGCAAAGGGTCAAAAAAGACAATAAAATAGTCACTACCCTTGTCTACCCATATCTAATTGTGGGGTTTTTGTACAAATTGTTGAAATTTCCAAATCTTGCTCTAAAACCACTACTAATCCAAACTGAATTTTGCTTCTAATACTATATCTTTCATTTGTTCGTTTGGATATTTTTTTTAGTCAACTTTTATTTTCTCATATGTATATACAATGGTTTTCTTATATATAAAACTTTATTTTCATAAAGTTCTCTTGTCCTGATTTTTCAAGGACAGTGATGTATAGGACTAATAACTGGAAAGTGGATTTTCAAAGTATCTCTTTCCCTGATCATTTTGAATGAAATCTTTTGGTTCATTCTTCAAGAGACATCCCTCAAGTGTCACATCCATACTTTTAACCTTGGGACAGATAATTTATATTATGAAGTAATTTGATTTTTTGAAAGCAGTTAAATATATTTTTCATGTAAGTCACTTCAAGACTTCAATAGATTTGTGATTTTATCATGTATGATTTTTCCACAAATACAGATCACAGTATATCCTGCCTTTTAATACTCTCTTTCCATAAATTAGATTTCCATAAATATAAGGTTATTAAGGGCAAGGAGTGTCTTTTGTCTCTTTTTGCTTCCCTGGCACAGTATTTAACATATAGATGCTTAATAAATGTGTGTTGAATTGAATTAAATAAAATAATAAAGTAACCATCCAATGTACTTGGGAGGACTTCCTCTGATTCTTGTAAGAATTCTGGGATATCAGTGGATATCATTCTTTATTGTTTGATTCAATCATTCATCAAATGCCTCACTATGTCAGATATTATAATAGGCACTAGAGATATAAAGACCAAAAGAAGAAGAAAAGGTTCTGCCTTCAAGAAACTCATATGCCATTGAGGTTAAATGAAATGTACTTTGATGATATATGAAAAGTTAATATAAAGTAATACTGTTATTTACCTTATCTTCACAAGCATTTTAAATAATAGTTTCTTATCTTCAAAATGCATGCAAAGACAGCCCTCAACATTCACCCTTGCAAAACCTTGTGCTCCAGACCATTTTCCCTCCTTTCACCCTACCACCTTCCCCAAACAGCAATCTAATATATGTGAAACAGGTCCAATTCTTCTATACATAGCTCCATATTTATCATGTTGAACCAAAAAATCAGATCAGAAAGGGAAAAAAGAAAAAAAGAAAAAAAAAAGCAATCAAATAACAAAAAAGATAAAAACACCATGCTGTGATCCACACCTAGTCTACACTATCTTATCACTGATGCAGATGGCTCTCTCCATCACAAGTCCACTGGCATTGGCCTGAATCACCTCAATGATGAAAAGAGCCATGTCCATCATATCTGATCGTTACATAATCTCATTGTTGCTGTGTACAATATTCTGTTGGTTCTACTCACCTCACTTAGCATCTGTTCATACAAGTCTCTCAGGCTTCTCAATTAATCCCACTGATCATTTTTTATAGAACAATAATATTCTATAATATACATATAACATAACTTACTCAGTCATTCTCCAACTGATGGGCATCTCTCAGTTTTCAGTTCCTTGCCATTACAAAAAGGGCTGTTACAAACATTTTTGCATATATGGGTCCTTTCCCCTTTTTTAGAATCTCCTTGGTATACAAACCCAATTGAGATACCAGTGGATCAAAAGTATTCACAGTTTGGTAGCCTTTTGGGCATAGTCCCATATTGCTTTCCAGAATGACTGGATCAGTTCAGAACCCCACCAACAATGTATCAGTGTCCCAATTTTCCCACAATTTTCTCCAGCAATTATTATTATCTTTTCCTGTCATCTTAGCCAGTCTTAGAATGTCTTAATTTGCATTACTATAATTCCATTACTATAATCAATAGTGACACAGAGCATTTTTTAATATGACTAGAAATGTTTTAATTTCTTCATCAGAAAATTGTATGATCATATCTTTTGACCATTTATCAACTGGAGACTGACTGGCTTGTCTTCTTATAACTTTGAATCAATTCTCTATATATTTTAGAAATGAGGCCTTTCTCACAATTCTTTGATGTAAAAGTTTTTTCCCAGTTTTCTGCTTCCATTCTAATTCTTTCTGAACTGGTTTTGTTTGTACAAAACCGTTTTAATTTAATATAATGAGAATTATTCATTTTTGCATTTCACAATGCTCTCCAGTTCTTCTCTGGCCATAAGTTCTTTCCTTCTCCACAGATCTGTTCTTCTAATTTGCTTATAGTATCACCCTTGATGTCAAAATTATGAACCCATTTCAATTTTATCTTGATATAGAGTGTTGTGTTGGTCAATGCCTAGTTTCTGCAATATACTTTCCCAGCCAGATCACTTTAGTCATTGACTATTGTGTAGTTGTGAACATATTTCACTAATTAACTACTCTATTTCTAAGCCATATCAAATGGTTTTGATGACTGCTATATTATAACATAGTGTTAGGTCTGGTACTAGGCTAGGCTGCCTTCATTTGCATTTATTTTCATTAATTCCCCTGAAATTCTTGACCCTTTGTTCTTCCAGATGAACTTATTATTTTTTCCAGCTCTGTAAAATAATTTCTTGATAGTTTGATTGGTATTCCACTGCATAAGTGGATTAATTTAGATAGAATTATTATTTTTATTATAGTAGTTTGACTCACCCAAGAGCACTTGATATTCTTCCAATTGTTTAGATCTAATTTCATTTGTGTGGAAAGTGTTTTATAATTGTGTTCATAAAGTTCTTGACTTTGTCTAGGAATGTAGACTCCTATATATTTTATATTATCTACATTTTTTTAAAATGGCATTTCTCTTTGTATCTCTTGCTACTGTATTTTGTTAATAACGTGTAGAAATGCTATTTATTTCTATGGATTTGTTTTATATCCTGAAACTTTGCTGAAGTTATGAATTGTTTCTAGCCGTTTTTTGGTTGGTTTTCTAAGATTGTTTAAGTATACCATCTGCAAAGAGTGATAATTTGATTTCCTCATTGCCTATTCCTTTAATTTCTTTTTTCTTCTCTTATAGCTAAAATTAACATTTATAATAATATATTGAGTAGTAATGGTGATAGTGGGAAATCTTTCATCCCTATCTTATTGGGAATGTTTCTAGTGTATCCCCATTTTAGATAGATCCTATTGATCAATTTAAGGAAAATTCAATTTATTCCTCTGTTCACTAGCATTTTTAATAGGAATGGGTGGTGGATTTTGTCAAATGCTCTTTCTTCCATCTATTGAGATAATCATGATTTCTATTAGTTTGGTTATTGATTTTAGATAAAATTATGCCAATAGCTTTTCTACATTGAACTAGCCTCTTACATTATGGGCATAAATCCTATTTGGTCATAGTGTATTAGCATGGCAATAACTTGCCATATTTTATTTGAGATTTTTGCATCAATATTCATTAGGGAAATTGATCTGTAATTTTCTTTCTCTGTTTTAATTCTATCTGGTTTAGGTCTCAGCACCATATCTGTGACATAAAAGGAATTTCATAGGACTCTTTCTTTTCCTATTTTTTCCAAATAGTTTACATGGTATTGGTATTATTCTTTAAATGTTTAGTAAAAAATTAATGTGTAAATCCATCTGGCCCTGGAGATTTTTTTTCTTAGGGAGTTGTTTAATAGCTTGTTCAATTTCTTTTTCTGAAATAGGACTATTTAAGTAACTTTTTTCCTCCTCTGTAAATCTAGGCAATCTATATTTTTCTAAGCATTCATCCATTTCACTTAGATTATTACATTAACTAGCATACAGTTAAACAAAATAGCTCCTAATTATTGTTCTAATTTCCTCTTCATTAGTGAAAAGTTCACCCTTTTCATCTTTGATACTAACAATTTAATTTTCTTCTTTTCTTTTTTAATCAAATTAACTAAAGGTTTATCTATTTTGTTGCTTTTTTCATAAAACCACCTCTTAGTTTTGTTTATTAGTTCAAAAGTGTTCTTATAATGTTGGAGGGGATGTGGGAAAACTGGGACACTAATACATTGTTGAGTTGTGAATTGATCCAGCCATTCTGGAGAACAATTTAGGATACCCAAAAGGCTATCAAGATGTGCATATCCTTTAATACAGCAATGTTTCCACTGGACTTATATCCCAAAGAGATGTTAAAGGAGGGAAAGGGATCTACATGTGCAAAAATGTTTGTGGCAGCCCTCTTTATATTTTGTAGTTTGATTTATATAGTAGTGATAGAGGGAAGTTGAGATCCCCCATTAATATTGTTTTGCTGTCTATTTCCTCTTGTAGCTTTCTTAATTTCTCCTCTACAAATTTGGATGCTGTACTACATGGTGCATATATCATCTATGGTACCTTTAGCAAAATATAGTTTTCTTCTTTATCTCTTTTAATTAGACCTACTTTTGCTTTTACTTGATCTAGGAATCATTACTCCAACTTTTTTTTTTTTTTACTTTAGTTGAAGCATAATGGATTCTACTCCAGCCATTTACTTTTACTCTGTATATATTACTCTGTTTTAAATATGTTTCCTGTAGAAACATATTGTAGGATTCTGATTTTTAATCTAGTCTGCAATCTGCTTCCATTTTATGGGAGAATTAATCCCATTTATATTCACAGTTAAAATTCTAACTCTGTATTTCCTGCCATCTTATTTTCTCCAAAATGTGCTTGTCATTTTCCTTTCCCCTCTTTCCCTTCTCATCTGTGTTTTGCTTTTAACCACCACCTCCTTCAATCTGCCCTCCCCTTTTAAAGCTCCACTCCCCCTTTCTTATCCTTTTCCCCTTCTAACTTCTGTCCTACCTTTTATTACCTCTTCCTTTCCTTTCTTTTTTTCCCTCCTTCTTCCCTATAAGGTGAGACAAGTTTCTATATCAAACTAAATATGTCTGATACTTTCTCTTTGAACCAAATCTGGTGATCAAAGAATGCTCATCTCCTTCCTTTCTTTCCATCTTTTTACAGGTCTATTTTGTCTCTTTAAGTGATGTAATTTATCCCATTTTACCTCTCCTTTCCTCTTCTTCCAGTACAATTTCTTTTCTACTCCCAATTTTTTTATATCATCACAATAAACTTAAATTATAGCTACAACCTCTAAATATACCCCTGACAAAGATGCAGTTCTTAAGAGTTAAATACATCATCTTCCTATACAGATAGGGATATAAACTTTATAACCTTTAAAAAACATAATTTTTCCTTCCTTTTTTATTTTTTTATGCTTCTCTTAAGTTCTATATTTGAAGATCAAATTTTTCCATTCAGCTCTGATCTTTTCATCAAAAATAAATGAAAGTCCCCGATTTCACTGAATGTCCATCTTTTTCCCTGAAAGATAATCCTTAATTTTGCGGGATAGTTGATTCTTAGCTTCAGTCCAAGTTCCTTTGCCCTCTAGAATACCACATCCCAAGTCCTTCAATCCTTTAATGTGGAATCTACTAGGTCTTGGGTAATCTGGATTATGACTCCTAGATATTTGAATTGCTTCTTTCTGACTGCTTGCATATTTTCTCCCTGATATGATAATTCTGGAATTTAGCTATAGGATTCCTTGGAGTTTTCATTTTGAGCTGTCTTTCAGGAGGTGATCAATGGCTATTTTACTCTCTGGTTCAGGATATCAAGGGAGTTTCCTTGATGATTTCTTGAAATATGTTGTCTAGGCTCTTTTTTCATTGTGATTTTCAGTGAGTCTAGTAATTCTTAGACTCTCTCCTGGATCTATCCACGTCAGTTGTTTTTCTGATGAGATATTTTATTATTTTTCTTTTTTGTTTTGTTTTGTTTCACTAGTTCTTGATGTCTCATTAAGCCATTCACTTCCATTTGTTCAATTCTAATTTTTAATGAATTATTTTCTTCAGTTAGCTTTTTTACTTTCTTTTGAATTTGGCTTATTGAACTTTTAAATAAGTTGTTTTGTTCATTGAATTTTTTTCCATTTTACCAATTCTAATTTTTAAGGTTCCCTTTTTCCCTTTCACCAATACTGTTTTTCAAGGAATTGTTTTCTTTTTCTGTTTCATCAAATCTATTTTTTGAGGAGTGGTTTTCTTCAGACAATTTTTCTGTTGCCTTTTCCAAAACTCTCTTCTCCTTTCCCCACTTTTTCTAACATATATATATATATATATGGATTTTTACAGGTCTTGGTCACTGAATGGGCATTTTGCCTGAGATAAACTGAAAAATGAGAAAGACTTTAATTTTAAAAAGTTACCCAGCACATCCCAGGCCATTGTCCATCCTTTTAACTTTTGTCTTGCCACTAGTGGCACTCTGATGACTCTGAAGGAGAGTGAGGATAATGACTTTGTCCAGCTCTGCCCCGAATTGGATTTAAATCCAATTCATGTACAATTCAAGATATCACCCACATGATATCATTGGTCATCTTTGAGAAGGGTGAAAACAACAAACAGAAAACAAAGTGAATGTGAGAAGACAAGGTCTAAAGATATAAAAGAATTTGTTATCATTTAATAAAGGTTTCAAAAAATATAATGGAAGTGGAAGAGAAAGAGAACAGGGGTAAGGGAGGGCTAGAGTTGAATTTATTCTGAATTGGAGGAAAGAGTTTGTGAGCCCTGCCTTCACCACTTACCCCCCATCTATCATAGATTCTGAATTGGCCCCAACAATGGCAGATAATAAATAAATAGGTGCACAGTAGATAGAGTGCTAGGCCTGAAGTCAGGAAGACTTATCTTCCCACCTTCAAATCTATTCTCAGATATTTACTAGCTAAGTGACCCTGGACCCATTATTTAACTCTCTTTGCCTCAGTTTTTCATCTGCAAAATGAGAAGGGAAAAAAAAGAGAAGGAAATAGCAACTCCAGTATCTCTGTCAAGAAAACCCCAAATGGGGTCATGAAGGGTCAGGCACTACTGAACAAATGGCAGATGGTTTGAGTTTGAGCTGGTACAAAAGGGTCTTCCTATCTTAATTTGGGGAGAAGATGAAACTTTCACCCTACGTAGGTTCTTGAGACCCTTCTCCTCTTCTCATTTAAACCAAGTGTCAAGTAAGTCCTCATTGTTTGGGTTTTGATGGCTTAGAATGAGTTTAAATGGCAATTATTTTCTATTCTGATCAGAAACTCTGAGAGTCTTCCCCTCCTAGATTGATAATTTTTATTATATTATTAATTTTTCTAAGTTACTAGACTATCAATTTTTACCTACCTCTTAGTTACTATATGGTTATTTTGTCTGAATCAAAGGAGAATCAGGAAAGACCTCAATTTTAAAAGGCAAATTAATTAGGCTTCGCATATGAAACTTATGCTTATTTTAGAGGAATATGAGATTTCTTTCCAAAATCATTTAGGGATGCTCTAAGTCATACAAAAGACTTCGAAATTGATATTTAACAAAACTTCAAGGTACTTATCATGTAATCACTGAGATCAAATGAGATAAGTTTTATAAGTCACTTTGCAAATTAGGATTTGCCATTTTTTTTACTATATATATATATTTAGTATAAAATTTTACTAGTAATATTTTATTATATTAATACTAGCTATTCTTAATTAGGACAGCTAGGTAGCACAGTGGATAAAGCATCAGGCTTGGACTCAGGAAGACTCATCTAAGTTCAAATCTAGCCTCAAATATTTCCTAGCTATATGACTTCAACAAGTTTCTTAATCCTGTTTACTAAGTTTCCTCATCTGTAAAATAAGCTAGAGAAAGAAAAGGTAAACTATTCCAGCATCTTTCCCAAGAAAACCCCAAATAGGGTCATGAAGAGTCAGATATGACTGAAACAACTCAGTGACAATAGGAACAATTATTATTGTTGGTTGCTGCTGCTGCTGATATTGTTATATATACATGGCATTATCTGTACTGGTATTTCATCACCATTCTATAGTCTTAGTTCCCTAAAGATAGGAAATGTCTTAGACAAGCTTTATATCTCTCCCAGCTGCCTTTCACTGTTCTTTCTGCATTAAGTACTTAGTAAATATTTATGATTGAACTAATGATACTTTATTTACTAATATTTATCCAAATGCCATTGTTTCCCTTTATTTTGGCCTCATTGTTGTTCTTTAACTACTTGACTTTGTTTCCTTATCTCTCTGAATATTTTGGGTATAAGATGAGATGATGTAAATGGAGAAAAAAATACTAATTTATAGACAAAAAAAGAAAAATAAGCAAACTTGATATTTTCCCATGTTGAGCAAAGAAGTTAATGTTATGATATCTAAGGGATAGCTTGCAAATTCATATTACTGGCTGAACTTTGTAATTGATTATGTCATGTAACAGTTGGGAAGATTAAGGAAACAAAAAATTTTCAGTCTAAAATGAAATATTCTTAATATGGGGATTTCAAAAAAGGATAGGGAAAAAAAAGGAAGAGACCATTTATTGGACTATGAAAAACTAGGCCTAATGTTGAAATTTGTTTTTCTTAAACAGGAATATTGGTTACAAATTTAATGTGTTTGTGGGTTTTTTTGTGTTTTGTTTTTTGCTTAGCGGGGTGATTTGGGATGGAAAGAGGGACAAAAAAGGGTTCCTTCAACAAAAATGAGAAAAGAGCAAATCTCAAACAAGTTAAAAGAAAAAAGTTTTGAAAGATACTTATTCAATTTAGTATCAATTTTAAAAGAAAAGCCCTGCCTACAAGATTTGCAAGTAAATATGATCATTTTGTTTGGTGGTTTTTAAATTCAGAATTGTGGGGGAGAAGACTAGTCCTGGAAAAAAAAAAAAAGAAAGATGTTTCCCCTGATTCTCAACAATAGCTTGGAATAAGTGACCACAGAGATGTAAATGTTCCCTTAGGTTATTATTTCATTTCACATGTTATTTTAGTTAACTGTAGCATTGATGAGACTGTAGTAGGATTTAGAGATCTTCATAAAGTTGAGCAATAATAATATGCTAATACCAATAAGGACCTATAATTTTTCTGCTGCTTTTCCCCAGCTGTCTTAGATCTGTGGGGCTAAATGATCCACTAGATTTATAAGTAAGGACTTGATTACAGGTCAAATTGCACTTGAAATGTTATCCCCTGTCAACAATACACAGGCAATAGCTATATCAGATTTAAAACCATATTATAACTATATATATATATATATAACTATATATATCAGTTATCAAAACCATTTGGTACTGGCTAAGAAATAGAGAAGTTGATCAGTGGAATAGGTTAGGTTCACAGAACAAAATAATCAATGACTATAACAATCTAGTATTTGGCAAACCCAAAGGCCCCACCTTTTGGGATAAGAATTCACTATTTGACAAAAATTGCTAGGAAAAACTGCTAGTATGGCAGAAAGTAGACATAGACCCATACCTAACACATCTAACACCAAGATAATGTCAAAATGGGTTCATGATCTAGATATAAAGAATGATACTATAAACAAATTAGAAGAAGATAGAATAGTTTACCTCTTAGATTTGTGGAAAAGGAAGGAATTTGTGACCAAAGAAGAATTAAAGAACATTATTGATCATAAAATAGACAATTTTGATTATATTAAGTTAAAAAGTTTTTGTACAAACAAAATTAATGCAGACAAGATTAGAAGGGAAGCAATAAAGTAGGAAAACATTTTTACATCCAAAGGATCTGATAAGGACCTCATTTATAAACTATATAGAGAAATGACTCAAATTTATAATAGTTCAAACCATTCTCCAATTGATAAATGGTCAAAGCATATGAACAGACAATTTTCATGTGAAGGAATTGAAATTATTTGTAGCCACATGAAAAGGTGCTCCAAATCACTATTAATCAGAGAAATGCAAATTAAGACAACTCTGAGATACCACTACATACTTGCCAGATTGGCTAAGATGATAGGAAAAGACAATAACCAATGTTGGAGGGGATGTAGAAAAACTGGGACACTGACACCATGTCCAACAATAGTTGATGGAACTGTGAATGGATCCAACCATTCTGGAGAGCAATTTAAAACTAGGCTCAAAAAGTTATCAAATTGTGCATACCCTTTGATCCAGCAGTGTATCTACTGGGATTATATCCCAAAGAGATCCTAAAGGAGGGAAAGGGATCCATATGTGCAAAAATGTTTGTGGCAGCCCTCTTTGTAGTGACAAGAAACTGGAAATTGAGTGGATGCCCATCAATTGGAAAATGGCTGAATAAATTATGGTATATGAATGCTATAGAATACTATTGTTCTGTAAGAAATGACTAGCAAGATGTTTTTAAAGAGACTTGGAGAGACCTACATGAACTGATGCTAAGTGAAATGAGCAGAACCAGGAGATCATTATACATGGCAACAATAAGATCAAGGATCAATTCTGATGGAAGTGGCTCTTTCCAATATTGAGATGATTCAAACCAGTTCCACTTGTGCAGTGACAAACTGCACTCAGAGATAGAACCATGGGAACAGATTGTGGAACACAACATAGCATTCTCACTCTCTCTGTTGTTATTTGCTTGCATTGTGTTTTCTTTCTCAGTTTTTCTTTTTCTTCCTTCTTGATCTGGTTTTTCTTGTGGAATAAGATAATTGTATAAATATGTATACATATATTGGATCTAACATGTAAATAAAAAGCTTCAATAGGAAAAAAGACTACACAAATAATAAGAGGAAAGTAGAGTTCTCTTTTACATCACAACTTTCCCATTGTGGTTTTAATATGTTTAATATTTAATAAGAAATCAAGTGGGAATTTTCAGGTAGTTTTGTGGAAGTGACAGACAACACACGACAGTCAGTTAATGACACAAAAAAGGTCTGGAAATCCAGAAATACATAAAATATATGCATAGTATTGCATAATAATATATTTTATATGTTATTATCATAAATATATACAATTTCTTTTTTAAAGTTAAAATAAGTAGAAAGTTAAAGTTTACAAAAAGAATGCAAAACCTAGCAAAGACTAGAAATATAGAGATATCTTTAAAAGTTTAGTAACTTACAAATGAATAATTTATTACTGTTATATATAGTATTTACCTGTATAGTATCCATATTATTGTTTCATAACATAAATGAACAACTACATAACTTTTTTATTAAATTTTTTTTCATTTTCAAAACATATGCATGGATAATTTTTCAACATTGACCCTTGCAAAACCTTGTGTTCCAAATTTCTTTCTTCCACCCCCTCCTCTATATGGCAAGTAATCCAATATATGTTAAACATGTGCAATTCTTCTATATATATTTCTACAATTATCATGCTACATAAGAAAAATCAGATCAAAAAGGAAAAACATGAGAAAGAAAAAAATGCAAGCCAACAACAAAAAGAGTGAAAATACCGATGTTGTAATCCACACTCAGTTCCCATAGTTTTCTCTCTGGGTATAGAAGGCTCTTTTCATCACAAGACCATTGGAGTTGGCCTGAATCGTCTCATTGTTGAAAAGAGCCATGTCCAATTTTTTTAGAATTGTTCATCCTATAATCTTGTTGTTGCCATACACATACATAACTCTTTAAAAAAATAATAAATTTGTAGTACAAGAATTGCAATTCTGTGTTTACAGAAGCCAACTGTACTTATGGCAGTCTCTTATAAGACATGACAATGTTAATTTCACAAGAATCTTTGCAACCCAAATTTCTCCTTTCTTTTGCTATTTAAATTGCAAGAAAAAAATCATGTGGATTTTCCAGATCACTAGGGAACTCTCTAACTTCTGCTATATGGAAGGGATTACTGTAATCCATTAAATATCTCCAGTGGAAACACCAGCTTAAGTCTCCATGCTATATTCTATTTCATTTTATTTTAGCAAATAGTATTTTATTTTTCCAAATACACATAAAAATTGTTTTCAACCTTCACCTTTGCAAAATCTTGTATTCCAAATTTTTCTCCCTCTCCCTCCCACCCCAAGACAGCTAGCAATCTTAAACATGTGCAGTTCTTCTAAACATTCCCATATTTGTCATGCTATGCAAAAAAAAATCAGATCAAAGGGGGGAAAAAATAAGAAAGAAAAAAAAAGCAAACTAACAACAAACTTAAGAAAAGTGAAAATGCTATGCTTTGATCCACATTCAGTCTCCAAGTTCTCTCTCTGGATGCAGATAGCTTTTTCCATCACAAGTCCACTGGAATTGCCCCAACTCACCATACTACTGAGAAGAACCAAGTCCATCATAGTCGATAATCACATAATCTTGTTGTTACTATGTATAGTGTTCTCTTGGTTCTTCTCCCTTCACTAAGCATTAGTTCATGTGAATCTTTCCAGGCTTTTCTAAAACTAGCCTGCTCATTATTTCTTATAGAACAATAATATTCCATTACATAGATATCATGGGCATTCACTCAATTTCTAGTTCCTTGCCACTACAAAAAGGGCTGCTACTAACATTTTTGCATGTGGCTACATTCTATATATATATTTTTAGCAATACATTTTTTAACTATTATTATGATAACTTTTTATTGACAGAACATATGCCTGGGTAATTTTTTACAATATTATCCCTTGCACTCGCTTCTGTTCCGATTTTTCCTCTCCCTTCCTCCACCCTGTCCCCGAGATGGCAAGTAGTCTTATATATGTTAAATATGTCGCAGTATATCCTAGATACAGTATATGTGTGCAGAACTGAACAGTTCTCTTGTTGCACAGGGAGAATTGGATTTAGAAAGTAGAAATAACCCGGGAAGAAAAACAAAAATGCAAACAGTTTACATTCATTTCCCAGTGTTCTTTCTTTGGGTGTAGCTGCTTATGTCCATCATTGATCAATTGGAACTGAGTTAAAGAATACATTCTGTATTTTTTAAAAATGTAATTAAATAGTTTGAATCAGGATTAGAAACTATGGATAGTTTATAATCTGCTTTGTTAAAGAGAGTACTCACTTCCTGAATAAGATACCAGGTTCGCTGAAATATCAGTATTAACAAAGGCTCACTTGTACATATGATTAGCAATAAGAAGTATAATTAAGCCTATGGGGAATCTTAATAATTAAAAGATATAAATTACCTTATTGGAGATATAATATATTTTCATTATTTGGGGGCAATGTAACATAACAAAAAGAGTGCCATATTTGGAATCAAATGATCTGAGTTTGAATTTTGGCTTCATGTCTTCCAACTTGTGTGACTTTTGGTTAATCGTTTAAATTATTTGAGCTTCCATTTCTTCTTCTGCAAGATGAAGGGATTAAACCAAATGACTTTTATATAGTTCCTTCCATCTCTCATTCCTATGTGAGAAGTTATTCTGAGAATAATTCAACTGCAAAAACACTACTTTACATGGATATATTTCCAGAAAACAGAAAGGGAATAATATCACAGGATTTAATCATCAACCTTTGTTTAGCTCTTTCTCCAAAGTTGTGGTTAGGAACTGTTTTTTCCTTCTGTTCTTCATTATCAGAAATATTGAACCTGCAGTTTGAGAACACCATATAACAAAGTCTGCTCTGGATATTATTGTCATCAAGGCTTTTAGCCACAGTTTTTAATTCACATGGTTAAATAGAAGACATACACAAGAATGAATCTTCCTTCTTGAGTTTCCAAATCCTTGTAAGGAAAGAACTAGGAGTAATACTGTGTGTTTCCTTTCTACATACATCTGTCATATCCCTTTCTAGCTACAAAGGCAATGAAAAAAGGCTAATGTGGATATGCTGTTCTTTTCCTTTGAAACCAAAGGTATTTGTAAACCAGTCAATTGTTGAGCACTAATCAAGCATATACTGTGTTCTAGGAAATCAGTCAATAAGCATTTATTATTTACCATACTAAGCATCAAAGATACAAAGAAAAAACAAGCAAAAGGGAAAAAAACAGAAATAATTCATAGCTTTGAGGACCTTTCTTTCAAATGAGAGGCTATAAGAATCAGGGAGCTGGGATTAAAGGTGTCATAGTCAGGGGTGAATGAGCAGCAGCTTTAGTTGCAAACCCGTTCCCCTTGGCTTGAAGTGAATCTCCTTTCTGGTGTCATTTACAAAATATGACTGAGATCTCTCTGGGTTTATGGACAGCCAGTAGCTGTAGAATTTCTCCTGCATATTTAATATTTAATAGGAGAGTTCTTTGCTATCAAAAGTCGCCTTTCTTTCCAATTAGCCCTGTGAGCATGCAAAATGTGAAAAGCATATTTGGAGTCAGTATAGATGTTCCCTCTCATTTCCTTCTCCAGTTCCAAAGCAATGATTAGAGCAATGTGTTCAGCTTTCTGAGTAGAAGTCCCAGGGGGCAGTGACTTAGCTCCCAGGGTGCTATTGAGGGTAAGCCTCCCACTAGTAAGTCATTAATGCCCTTTGATTTCTAAGATGCTCTGGTGTCCTAGGGTAAATTTTGAGGTTTCTTCTTTAAGGCACAAGAGCCATTCTAGGGAAACTGAGTCCAGTTCCTTTGAGAAATAGGCAATGGGTCTGGGATCTGCCTGGGTCTGACTCTGCCTTTTCGAATGCAAATCAAGATAAGATTGCAGTTAAGTGCCTCCAAATCTCTTAACTCTTTAGCTACAAGTTTGTGCTTAAGAAATTTCTCAAACCTGACTGGCCCAAACAGAGGAATTTATTTTCTCCCAGATTTCAGAGGGAATATGGGAGGGCTTTGAGAGCAGCACAAAAAGACCATCTGAAGATCTGAGAAGAGAAAATTGGGTCCTCAATTTCACCATTAAATCACACCCCAATAAAGGAGCAGAATAGGAAGGAATAATAAGGAACCAGTGTTTAAATAACAGGTCACCAAACTGGCAAGGCAGAGGGAAAATTTATAAACAATTCTTAAATTCCCCTTCTAATCCCATTCTATGGGGGAAGGGGCAAGTGAGACAAGAGTGCCTTAGCAAGAAGGAAGGAGAAGTCCCCATGGGAAAAAGAAATTCAGTGGTCTTACTGGTCACATCTAGGGAAAACCAGGTTTCCACCGTTGTGATGGAGCGAGGGGGAATTTGACCAAGCTCCAAACTCCTGATGGAGAGCAGGGCATTAGGGGGACAGCTTGTCCCCTGTAGACAGTTCCACCTTCAGTGCCCCTCCTGGTTGCACTCAGGGCAAGGATTGGGGAGTTTCCTCAGTGGACAATTTCGGGCCGCTGGCCCATAACACCTAAAGCACGAACTTCTAGGTTTCCCAGAAATGTCAGTAGCCAAAATGTGGGACTGTTCTCCATTTCTCGCTTTAACTCTGTCGTCTTTTTCCTCTGCTGCATTATTAAAGATTCTTAACAGATGAGTGGGAGAAGTTTGAGGGACCAAATCTGGCTTCTGCAGCTTTCTCGTTTATCTAGGGAAGATTGTTTAATATTAATATCTCCCCAGGAGAGATCAAGGATGACATTGGCCTTGGACCCCTCAAAAGACTGAGTGGAGTTCTCAGAGAAATGGCCAAGTTTTCCCTTAGTCTGAGAGAGATTTGACATTGAAAGAGGCACCTCTACTCTGAGTTTCTCTTCCTAGAGTCTGCTGCTTCGCTTAGGCGGCAGAGGTATCAGTATCCTGAGGAGGAGAAAAAGGCATCCCATTTCTTGTATCAGAGGAATTGAGGAGTGGAGGCTGGGAAGTCTTAGGATCTGGTTCAGGTGAAGGGGATAGAGTTAAAAAAAAATATTGTCAGACATAAGGTCCTGTTCTGGAAGAGATTCAAAAGCCTCCTGATAAGGGTTGCAGAGGATGGATCCTGTATCCCTAGAGGAGCAGGAAGGAGGGAGTTTTTAAAAAGGTTTGATTTCCCTCCAGAAAATTTAACAGTATCCTGCAGTGCTGTTTTAATTTAAGCTTTTGTGTTTTGAGATCTTTTAAGCTGAATTTGTCTCTGTTTTTTAAGAAACTGCCTAAGGAAGAATCCTTAAGGATAGAGACAGAGGTAGACTGTCCCATTTTGCCACAAGCCTAAGATTTCCTAGATTCTATAGCGCCTTGTCCTCTCTTAGGCATCCCCACAGAGGGAGAAATGACAGTAGTTCCCTGAGTAAGGGGACTTTTATCAGAAACACAAGAATTCCCAGTCCAGGTGTCCCCAGCCAGGGAATTCTGCTCGAGTGTGTAGCTCCCGATGACCCAAGTCTTCCCGGGTATTTGAGTGCCATAGCTATAAAATAGTTATCAGTATGAGAAGGCTTACCTCCTTAGCCAGACTTTCGGAGATCCCTGTTACCAGGCCACCAAATGATGAGGTGTGAGAATTGAGGATTGAGAGATCCCCTAACAGCAATGGGATCCCCCTTGGCTAGTGGCAGGCTTTGCGAAACTCTAAATTCTATATGAATTTCAGTAATTATTATTATCAGTATGTCACATACATATTGACTTAGACACCAAACCCCTAAGAATACAGACTCATGGTTTATGGCAAGAATGGGTTTATTTATGCTAAAATGTTTTCCTAGAGGGCAAATTCCTGATAGGAATTAGCAAAGATGGATTGACAGGCCTTTGGTTTTATTGGATTTGTCCTGGCCCTGAGCTGGGGAGCAGTTTGGCAGAGATTTCCAACTGAAGTAAATTGCTTATTTGGGAGTTGCCCTTATGGACAGAAGGATGGGCCCCTCCCAGAGACCAGGAGGATTTGAGACTTAGGACCACCCTTTCCCCACAGCTTATATCAGGGCCTTTCTAATCCTTCCCCCACAGATTAAAATGGACACAATTTACTATTCATTTTATAGATCAGGAAATTGAGGCAAACAGAATTAAGTTACTTTCCCAAGTGACCCTAGTAAGATTCTGAGACCAGATTTGAACTCAATGAAGATGAGTCTTCCTGGGTCCAAGCCCAGTACTCTATCCACTTCACCATCTAGTTGCCCACTTTTAACAAAAGAGGGCTCTTATCAGGGATCATAGAGAGAAAGAACAAAAAGAAAAGAGCGGTAAAGAAACATTTTTAAATGTACAGAAGGAAGTTCAGAAGAGACACAGACAATCAAGGTAGGACTTTCCTATTAACTATAACTTTCACATTAACTGTAATGCACATTAAAAAATTAAACATTAAATATTAGAGATCCTGGGTTTCATGTGCAGTCCATTTCTGTTCTTTGTATGTAAAAATATTTATGTCTGTTAATGTTACTTAAGTTCATCATATAAAGAAAAAGGTAATTAAAATTGTTTTGTCTAAAAAAGAAGAAAATAATGCTGATGCTTTTAAAATGAAAATAACATTTATATTTTTAACCAAAATATTGGCCTATGATTTTCTAATGAAAGAATACATTGTGAATATTATGTATTGTGTTAGAGGCAGAGTAGTTAAGGCAGTGCACTCTTGGCCTTAAAGAAAGAAATGCTTCCCAATGACAAAGTCAAAGAAAGAAACAATTTTTTTAGGGGTAGAATTTTTTATTTCTATTGAGTTCTAAATTTTGACATTTCTGTCTTTGTGTAAGTATAAAGAATTCAAAAACTTGCATCACATAACCATAAATCTAGGTTTGAAGAGACTTCTGCAAATCTAGTCCAAACTTTCATTTTACAAATAACAAAACTGAGACTAGGGAGGTTATATTTTGTCTGAGTTAAAATATATAATAAATATAAGAATTTGAATTTGAACTCAGATCCTCTGACTCCAGTATCAGTACTTTTTCCCTTTCATGAGTCTTGGATGGAAATGGAAATGGAACTCAGTGGCAGCTGAGAAGCAATTTAAACCAAAATGGTATCCAAAAGGTACCCTGTTTATGTAAATAAAAACAGTTTTAGAGGTATTGTAGAAATGGTAGAAGCATTTGAGTGCCAGATAAATAAGCCTAGTTTTAAAAGAGACATATATAGTTACCTATATATGTCATAAATTTTGAATTTTCACTTTCACTTTCACACTATTTTTTTGTCAAAATTTTCCTTTGGCTTTATGAAATGCTTTCACTTTTCCTCCACTTATATCCAGACTTATTCATCCATTGAAAAAAAAATTTCTTTTATTTTAGTGTTATTTTTATTTTAACAAAATATTCATCAATATTTTTAAATGTACACCACACATATGAATATTATGGAATATTATTGTTAGGTAAGAAATGACCAACAGAATGATTTCAGAAAGGCTTGGAGAGACTTATAGGAACTGATGCTGGGTGAAATGAGCAGGGCCAGGAGACTATTATATACTTCAACAACAATACTATATGATGATCAATTCTGATGAACCTGGCCATCTTCAGCAATGAGATGAACCAAATCAGTTCCAATGGAGCAGTAATGAACTGAACCAGCTACACCCAGTGAAAGAACTCTGGGAGATGACTAAGAACCATGACATTGAATTCCCAATCCCTATATTTTGGCCTGCCTGCATTTTGGATTTCCTTCACAGGCTAATTGTACAATGTTTCAGAGTCTGATTCTTTTTGTACAGCAAAATAACAGTTTGATCATGTATGCTTATTGTGTATCTAATTTACACTTTAATATATTTAACATCTAGTGGTCATCCTGCCATCTAGGGGAGGGGGGTGGGGGGAAGGAGGAGAAAAATTGGAACAAAAGGTTTGGCAATTGTCAATGCTGTAAAATTACCTATACATATAACTTGTAAATAAAAAGCTATTAAAAAAAAAAAAGAAAAAGAAAAAGTCACTTAAACTCCTTAAAAAAAGTACACTACAATAGTGTGCAAATTAAATGATATAAAGTAAAATATTTAAAAGCATTGAATTGTATGATAAAACTGGAATTTTATCTTTACTTTTGATAGCAATATATCCATATCTTGCTACTGTCACTTGTTTTATACAATTTTATTATTGGATTCATGATATTTTGACATATTTGATTCTCAGTCATTAAACCACATTAAACCACATTAAATATACCTTTCAAAAAATATTATATTTTCCCGTAGATTTTCCTAAAAAATAAAAAAAAACTTTTATTTCAATTAACAAGCATTTATTTTCTTGCTCCTCTATTATTTTTTTAAAATGGGATTTAAATCAAACAAGTTGTCAAGCCAATAACACACTTTATCTCCATCTCTTAAATAAGTTATTTACTTATCATGGCATAAGGAATGGTGCTAAGTCATGTGGCAGAATTCCATCTCCATTTGGGAATTTCTATAATTTTGGAATAAGTATTATTTATTAGAGCTTATAATTCCCTCAATGGTTCAGAAACTTCTGGACTCGCTGGTAATAAAATATCCCACCCCCATCCTACCCCCTATTTTTTCTGAATATGAATTTTTTGTAGTCTGATGAAGATTCCCAGATTGCACATGTTCACACAGATTTCTTTAGACAATAATTTTGACATGGTTTTTTCTTGAATGTTGAATAAAAAATAAGTTTCATTAGTTAAAATTATCTTTCATCAGTCTCGATACTCCAGTCTTTACATTGACTTTTTCATGGCAGACCTTTTCTTTCTATTCTTCCAAATTCAAGAAAACTATTCTTACTGATAGAGGAATCAGTATTGACTACTTCAGTTGAAGGCTGGGCCTTTCTAAAATAAAGGTGCTAGTTATACTTCAGAATGTGTAAGAAGGAAGCTCACTTAGTGGAAACAAGTCTGGATCAAGACTCTAAATTCAAATTCTGAATCACTCATGATTACATGATTAATTTAACTTAAATAAACCTCATGAACTTTCCTCATCTCAAGTAGACCCAACCTGCATTATTTATTGAAACCCACTTTTCAGTTTCCACTTCATTAAAAAAAAAGTAAATCATCCTCTTTCCTGTGTTAGACTTTTTGTAACTTTAATATTTCATATAATATTGTCTTAGACTTTTCCAAATATGATTTTAGGGTCAATTAACAGAAATAAACAGAAAACTGTGTGCAGATCATAACCCAGAAATAATTTGCATCATTATAACATTTACCAATTTTATTCCAGTGACCTCAGAATTTTCATTCTTCTCAAAGTATAGGGATGTTGCAATAGAACAATGCTGCTATGAAAATAGAATAACATGCCTCCCTTCCAAAACTATGGGGCAGACTATATACAGATGGATCCTCTATCTAAGCTGCATGTTTCAATTGAAAGATGAAAATATTTGTGAAAAAAACAAAATAGATTTGTTTATTATCATTTTAACATTAGAAATGTTCTGAGGTTTAATTTCTTTCTTGCAGCTCAGAGTATATTTTCATTCTACTCCTAAGAAGGAACATCCTGTACTTCTTTTTGCAAAAGAAAAGAACCATTAAAATATTTGACCACTAATATTCTTGTATTCATTTATGAATATTTTTGGAGTAAAAAAAATTTATTATATGCCAAGGATATTGGTCAGGAATATACTTCTGTATTCTAAGTGGAAATCTTTAACTTTATAGATTAGATCATTTGAGGGGGAGGGAAGTGCAAGAGAGAGGAATAGACCTATAACTAGTTTGCAGCCATCTCCAGTGACACTGGTTTCCATGCTGTTCTTGACATAAATATACACCTACTCCTTACTCCAGCATTTTCACTGCTGTCCTGATGTTTCAATTATCTTTCTCATATCTCTTCTATGGTCTTCCCTTGCTTCCTTTGACTTTCAACTAAAAGCCTACTTTCTGCCACTTTCCTGATTCCCTGTGATATTAATATCTTCCCACTAAAATTATCTTAAATTTTTCTTGTCTATAAGTTGTCTGTCCATATTTCTTTGCATGTCATCTTTCCTACAAGTCTATGAGCTCCTTGAAAGTAGACCCTTTTTTTTTTTTACATTATTTTATATCTACAGCTCTTAGTTCACTACTTTGCACATAGGAGGTACTTACCAATATTTGTTGACTTGATGACTCACAAATCTACATATTTTCCAGGATGCTGCATGACATAACCAGTGCATCAAGAGTCAGATCCTAAGACCATCATTTATATTTCTTCATTTTTATACATACTTCTTATATAAGACATGTTATTGGTCAGTTTAATGACTCCAGTAGAGCTTAGAACTTAAAAAGAGCTTTTTTCAGAACAGTTCTGTAAGTTTTGGTGTACACATGTTATTCTCATTTTGTAGCCAATCAAATAACCTTTATTTAGATTCTACTATGTGCTAGGCATTGTGCTAAGCACTGGCAAAAGGCAAAAAAGATAAATTTCTGTTCTCTAGGAGCTCAAAGTCTAATTTGGGAAGAGAGAGATGATATGCAAATGATTATCTAGTATCTATTGAAGCATAGAGAGTGTCTTAGGAAGATTAGCACTTCCAGTGTGAGGGATTGATGAACATTTCTCAAAACTACTCATCACTATTTGGTGTCCAGCTTCTCTCAACTCTCATCTGTGGCTCTTAGAAGTTGTGACATATAAAGCAGATACACCTAGGTAAATTACCTTGGCAGACAGGCTAAAGCAGATTGAGAATAATAAACAGACCTCAAATTCATCAGTGAGTTGGAATGTCTATCTCAAGCAAGTGAAAATTCTTCTACTAAAATGGGTGGATGAGAACAATTTGTCCCAATTGCTATGAAGGCAGTTTTGAGTTTGGTCAGACATTGAAGTTGCCAACATCATCCACTGCATTCTGGCCCATCACCAGTTGTAAAGTCTGGGCTAATTCTCTAGAGGGCCTCAGGATCAGTTAGACTCTGGATTAGAAAAAAGTCCTTTGTTTTTAGGGAGAGAAGTGAAGGAAGTAGGCAAGTTGCCATGCAGCTTGCCAAAGATGTATTTTGGATTCTGGAGTCTGGAGTCTCCAGCCTCTTTCCTCCTCATCCTGCAGCTAAGTTACCCTGATCTCTCCCTCAGCTCTCCAGTCCTTGCCTGTGATTACTTCACTACCACACATTCAGCAAGTGCCAATCCTAGAAGAGCCATCATCATCATCATCTTATCTAAATATATGCTTATATAACCATTATCTCATGTCGAATAGGTAATTAGCCTTAAGTGCTCTGCTGTCACACCTTTTCAGAGTTTCAGCCCTCTACAACCAGTTATCCTGACTTTTGTCTTGCCACTGAATTTCTATGACCAAAAGAAACAGTGAGACTGATAACTTTGTATCACTCTGCCTCACTTAAATATGATTCACTTTAAGTCAGGACATTACCCAGTGATATCATTAGCCCTCTTGGAAAACAAAGGACAAATAACAACATGTACAAACAAGATACAGTCAGAATAAATTGAAGATAATCAACAGAGGAAAGAAGGACTGAGAAAGATTTCTTGTAAATATGTGAACTTTAATTATGACTTGAAGACAGTAGGCAAAGTAGGAGGTGGAGGTATGAATGGCCCAGAATCTGGAGATGGAGTGTCCTGATCAAAGAACACCAAGGGAGCCAGCATCCCCTGATCTCAGGGGGATCCCTCAGGAAGGGATCAGGTTAGGGTAGGCTTTAAAAGTCAAGCAGAGGATTTCATATTTGATTCTGGGTATAATGGGGAGCCACTGGACTTTATTCAATGTGGTCAGACAGACCTATGCTTTAAGAAGAATTTTAGACAGTGAGAATAGAGGGAGTAGAGAGAGGCATGAGGCAAGAAAACCAACCAGTAAACATTTGAAATAGGGCAGGTATGAGGTGATGGGGCCCTGTTCCAGTGTGTGTCAGAGTAGAGAAAGGAACTTATAGCGAGGTGTCATAGAAACAACAGAACTTGACAACACATTAGAAATTTGGGAGAGGGCAGGGTTGAAAATTGAGGAAACAGCCTAGAAAGGTTAAGTGACTTCTCTACATTTTTTGTTATTGAATCATCTCAATCTTTGTGACCTCATCTGGTATTTTATTGGCAAAGACACTAAGTTTTTTTTTTTTGTTTTTTGTTTTTTTTTTTTTTGCTATTTCCTTCTCTAGTTCATTTTGAATTCAGGTCCTCCTAACTCCAAGGGGTTGGTGATCTAGCCACTGCCTCATTTAGCCACCCTGTCTATATTTATAGACTTATAAATGGCAGGACTAGGACTTGAACACAAGTCTCCAGGCTCCAGTTTCAGTGTTTTTGTTTTGTTGTTTTTAACCACAATTTTATGGTTTGGCTATTTTGGCTATTTACTAAGGATGCAATGGATCCAATGCTGGGCTCGGAGTCAGGGAGATCAAATGTAGCCTCAGACACTTGTGGTATGACTCTGGACAAAGCACTTACCTGCTTGCCTCACCTTCTTTGTCTATAAAATGGGGATAATAATAACACCTATCTCCCGAGTTTGTTGTGAGAATCAAATAAGATAATAATTATAAAATATTTGGTATGTAGTAAGTATTGTATAAATATTAACTATGATTATTATCATTTGGGGCTCAGATGAGACAACATATATAAATTCTTCAGCAAACTTAATTCTATATGAATATCACTCATTATTATTATCAATATATCATGTATATAATGACTTAGACACCAAACCTATGATATCATTAGTATAGGGAATATCCAGGTGAGGAAACTCCTTCCACTACAAGTAGAGTACAAGTAAAAGTAAGCACCTCCTCTGTATTCTTAAAGTTCCCTGAAGTACTGAAGGGTAAGTGATTTTCTAAGGATCATATATGCTTCAGGGGGAGGATTTGAACCTACGTCCCGCTGGCTTTAAGGCCAGGTCTCTACTCTTCCACATTGCCTCTCATTGTATATGTTATTATATGTTACATATATTATATATAACATATAAGTTGATGTAAGTCTGAATATCTATTATTAACTGAACTGAGAGTCAGATGCAACCTTTCTTAAATTAATTCTTTTATGCCAAAATAAAAATCATTGCTGAAAAACTGTTTTTGGTTCTTCAAAACATTTTCTTGCCCTGAATCCTCAATGTCCAACTGGTTTTATTTCAAAACAACAAAGATATACCCCTATTTTTAGGTAGTCTAGTCTCAGTGAAAATTAACCTTCAGCTGTATTTTGCAATATCCAAAGAGAAGCATTCTTTAAAGGCTACTTTCCCTAAACAACTATATCAATGGATGCTTAATCCATACTTAAAGACCATTCCCAAATCTAGAATCCTTTAAGGCAGCTGTTGGATTTACAAATGAAGCCCAGATGTGTTTATAGCTAAAATGATTTCCAGAGTTTCTTCCAATTATATAATCTTGAATTAATTCATTCAGCAGAGATTTGGCTTTTCTTAAAAATAAACCAAACTCATCATAACTCTGAAATGAAATTCAAGTGAAAAAATCTCTGAAAATAGCAAGGTTCCATAATTCAGTAGTTATGATAGAAAATGACAAATTTTGATCAGTCAATGAAATTAACATTTTTCTTCCCACACTCAAAGAATATATTTACAGAGGACCCCAGAGAAGTTTAGATTGTGTTGCTAATCTTTCCTGGTTATTCAGTAATGAGTTTGTATTCTGAGACATATCTATTTTGAACAACACTTTCAGAAACATCTAATGATGTTTTCACAAAGTTAAGCATTGTTTACCTTAGTTTCTCAGATGTACTGTATTCTTTGTTATTATCAACCCCAAATCAAAAATATGCATGCTATGAATGGCATTCCATACACAATAGGTTTTCATGAACTCTTATTTATGGTCCTCTTAAATATAAGAAGACACGTCAAGAACATAGAACATGGAACCAATGGGAAAAGTATGAAATTTAGGATTAGGAAACCAGTGTTCAAATCCCAAGTGACTTTGAACATGTCTCTTAAACTCTCTAGGATTCAAGTTTTTAATCAATAAAATTAGGAAGTCATACAAGATTATCTCTGGTTTTTTTCTGTTCAAAATATTTGATCCTGTGATCTTTATTTCAAATTAGTGAAGACCCACAAAACATTTTCTATTCCCATTCCTTTGGAAAATTTTCTGAAATCTCAAGAAATAAAAGTAACTTTCCACCTTATCTTTGGACTTTTTTTTGAATCTCTACCTCTTATCACAGTGCCTGGCACATAAAAGTTGCTTCATAAATGCTTATTGACTGACCATCTGAATTCAAGGACCCTCAACATATCTCATTCATCTTCCAGGAGAATACTCTAGTTTGTCAGTGATGATTATTGCTTATTGAACATAATTTTCATGTTTCAAATAAAAAAATAGTAAGGAATAAAAAGTACAGAAAAGAAAAATCCAGATACGAAGGTGGGGAAAAGGAGAGGCAATCTGATCCTTAGCTTTCTTTCTGTTCATATAAAAGACACTGAGGATTGGTTGAGGGTATGTTTATGTGATGAAAAACATTAGATTCAAAAAAGAATGATTGATTGGATTGTCTTGCACATATTAACCAGTTCCAACTACAGCATAAGCAATCTATTCAGTCAAAACAATTTTCTATATGTCAGAAAATCATGGTGACAAATAGAATGCAGAAAATCAACTAGAATTTCTTGATGTCTGCACTGGCTCTCATCCCAAGAAAAACATTTAATTAAAAGATGTCATTCAAATGAGTGCATTCTATCACAAGTAAGGAAGTTATCCTGACCAAAAAAGTAGAGCTAGGAAAACTTTTTGGAGTCTTTTTTGCCTTCTACTGATTCAGATAATTTGGGAAGAAGATGGAAATTCTTATCCCAGAATCACACAACTTATCAAAAGTTGAGCTATTCCCAGATGTGACCATATATGTATTTTCCAAATAAATTCTTGTTTTTTATTTTTCTTTTTTGTCTTTAGCGATAACTCTATAAACATCTCAACAAAATTATAAACTCCTGGATGACAGACTATGTCTTGTTTATCTTTTTATCTTCTTCTGGGCCTAATAAAGTGTTTTATATATAATTTACATATAATATATAATAATAAACATAAATGTGTTTATAAATATTCTCCAACATACAATGATCATATAAGATAGTACAGTTGGGAAATGCCTTATAGTGACATAACTTTAAGCACTGAAAAAAAGAAGATTTTACCACTTTTTATTGCAACTTTGTGTGATATATCAAATCTTTCCATAGAAGAAGTAAATTGTTATAACAATATTTAGATGATTAATCATCAAGGTGCTTTTCTTATAGTAATTGGTTCAATCCTTGCATCTAGATAGTGCAGTGCATAGAGTACTGTACCTAGAGGAGGAAGGTTTATCTAAGAAGATAATCTGGCTTTAGACACTTGGTTGTGTGACCCTGGGCAAGTCATTTAATCCCGTTTGCCTTATTTCTGTAAAATGAGCTGGAGATGGAAATGGCAAACCACTCTAGTATTTTTACCAAGAAAACCCCAATGGGTCACAAAAAGTCCCACATAACTGAAAATGATTCAACAACAATGGTCCTTACAATAACATGAAGAGGAAGAAATAACTCTTTCTTTGTCAAAGATATTATCAAAGCAAAGGATCACCTTTCCTCCCAGTACCAAAAGAAAAAAAAAAAAATATTAAGAACTTTTCTCCTGGTAACCACTATAACTTCTATTTAAGATGACACTGGGAAATTTGTTTTTGTTAATGTAGACTGAAACCTACACAATATATTTACAATTCCACCCCAACAAAGTTTACTTAAGCATCTACTATGATAAAGTAATTATACTAGTTTCTATTGGAGCCAAGATGAAAAACAGCACAATACCTGGCTTATAGGAGCATAAAGTCTGCTAGAAGTATAAAATGTGAATGAAAATAGAGCATGATTAAAGGTAGAAAGTGACTGGAAAAGACATCTAATCTAGGTGTGCCTTTTTATAAATAATTACCATTCAATTGAAATTACCTTTTTCAAAGTTATCTCTTAAATGCCAAATTTAATTAACTTTTTTACCCCAAACTTTATCTTTCTTGACTTCTTTGAAGCCATTAACATTGTTGGTCACCATCTCCTTCTGGATATATATATATCATCCTCTATAATTTTTCATAACACTGTATTTTCCTGGTTTTCCTCTTACTACTCCTTTTCAAGCTCTTTCATTGAAACTTCATCCATGCCATGCATCCAATTGAAAGTATCCCCAGAACTCTATCATTGAGCCACTTTTCTTCTTCCAGTATACTTTATCACTTGTTGATCTCAGCATTCCCATTTGTTCATTTATTACTTTTATGCGATTGATTCCCACCCATTTCTTCAGTCCTAATCTCTCTCCTGAATTCCATTTCAAGCTCAACATATTCATAACAGAAATCATTAACTTTTCCCTTCCTAAACCCTCCTCTTTGCAACTTTCTTGTTGCTCTCCAAGGTTCCCAATCTTAGTGTCATTGTTTACTCCTGACTCTCAATCATCCGACATCCAATCTGTTGCTTAATCTTGCTTTTTTCTATCATCTTTCACATATATATCATTGTAATGACTGCGTATTTAAAATCAGCCGGAGTCAGGAATTCAGGTTAAGGGAAAAATCTTCAATCTTTATTGAAGTGAAGAGGTGAAAAAAAATTGTGATAGCAATATGGGCAAGAAGGATTGCGTTAGCAATATGGGCAGCTGCGACAGGAAGCCAGCTAGCAGAGAGAGAACTGAGCTGAAAGATAGTCGCAATGGCAATGCGAGCAGTTGTGTCAAGATGACAGCCAGCAGTCTCTCCTTCCCCTTCCTTTTCCACTCCCCTGCCTCCACCCACCAAAATCGTCATTTCCTATACAATACATCAGGACTTGCACAAAGAGTGGGCGGGGGCCATTCTTTCTCCAAGCTTATAGATTAAGAGAGTATGGTCCAATTACTATTTAGCCTCATGTGCTTGGGACCTCAGTGCATCAACTCAAGCCTCAGCCCATTACATCTCCTGCTTTCCTTTGTTTTAGAACACAGGTGGTTATGCCATCCCTGACTCCTCAGGAAGGTCAGAGCCCCCAAGGGGAGGTGATCACGACCCCCCTGTCTTCTCAGGAAGGGAAGTGAAAGCACTAAAAAGGAGATAATCACACCCTCCCTGACATTTCAGGAAGGGAGAAGAAAAGCACCAACGGGAAGTGGGGGTTGCTAGCGGGTTTCTGAGCTGAAGGGTCTTATTATGCACAAACCCATCAGCATGGGAGGTATTACACAAGCACATAGCAATAACACAGAGGCTATTAGTGATGACTCTCCCCACAGTCAGTGCAGGCTTGATGCGGTGTAACAAACATGAATTATACACCCAAATACCGGTATAACAAACAATATAAATCAACATGGTGTTGTAAAAAATTGCCAGAAGTCCTAGAAGGAGAGTATGTAAACAGCAGTCACATATACGCCTTCTTCAGCAGTCAAGAGATAGTCCAAAACCAATCTATTGTCCATATATTATCAGGGAATCCAATGATCCCCCCAAGTTTTTGAAGTCCTGCAAAAATTTTTTTATGTATTAGGGAATCCAAAGATTCCAGCAGATTTTGAAGTCCTGTAAGAGTCATCATTTCTCAGAAAATCCAATGATTCTTGAGGGTTTTCAAGTCCTACAACAATCTTATTATGTCTCAGAGAATCCAATAATTCCTGAGGGTTTTGAAGTCAACAATTTTCTATGTCCATGAGTCAAACGCCATAACTGCCACGCTCTTTCAATGGTGAGCACAATCAGCAACAGAACCACCCAATATTTCTTGGGTCTTGTCCTTCGTTTCAAGGGTCTGCTCCATCTCTCTGTGATGGACAAGGCGAATATGGCTCGTTGGCACCCATCTGATTCCTTCTCCACCTGTAGAGATACAAGCAAAGCCTCTCCCCCAAGCAGTTAGCCTATCTGGTCCCTTCCATTCACCACTTTCTGGGTCTCTTCACATCACCTGGTGATTATCTAAAGATAGTGGAGCTGCTCACACTGGACACTGCCCTTCTGGTGGGTTATAAAACCTGTCTGCCAGAGCCAGTGCATCTTTGTCAAAAATCAAGAAGTTAATAGTATAAAGTGCTAGATTTAGTAGTTCTCTAGGGTTTTGGAGCAGCGTCTTAATGTCTCTATTTCTCCTCTCTACTATTGCCTGTCCTTGAGGATTAAAGGGTATGCCAGTGGTGTGTAAAATCTTACACTGTGCACAAAAGTGCAAAATGTTCGGAGGTGTATGCAGGACCATTGTCTGTTTTTATTGCTTGTGGCACACCCATAATGGCAAATGCTTGCATGAGGAATTCAGTGATCACTCGGGCTGTCTCTTTTGCTACTGGTGAATCCTGAAAAGGTGTCTACCACAACATGAATAAAAGACAGACAACCGAACGATTTATAATGGGTCACATCCATTTGCCAGATTTCATTGGGTCTCAAACCACGAGGGTTCTTCCCTGGAGGCAGTGTAGGAGCGTAGAAAGGAAGGCAAGTTGTACAGCTTTTTACTATGCTCCTAGCTTCCTCTTTTGTTATCCCAAATTGTAGACTCAAAGCTCGAGCAGCCTGATGGTATTTAGAATGGGATTCCTGGGCCTCCTGAAATAAAGGCATACTGGCTAACATAGTTAAAAGGCCATCTGCCTTTGAATTCCCATCAAAAATAGGAGTGGAAGTCTATGTGAGTGGACATGCAAGATATAAATCTTACCTGGATGTTTTCTCACTTGCTCCTGAAGATCCTTAAAGAGCTGGTATATATTAGAAGCTGCAAATTTTATTTGGGCTGTGGTAATTCTTTGTACCACACCTACTGAATAGGTTGAATCAGATATTATATTTATGTCTCCTGGGTAATAAGTGAGAGCTAACATGATCACATGTAATTCGTTCTGCTGAGTGGACTGAAAAGGAGTTCTGACTACTCTTTTTATAGTTAAGTCATGAGAGTATACAGCACAAATATTGTGTTTGGATGCATCTGTAAAGATAGTTGGTCCTTTAAGAGGAACTTTAGAAACTTTTTCTTCAAGAATCCATCACCAATTATGTAAAAGTCTGGTTATCTTTAATGGAGACCCATGTATAAAATTTGGAGCCATGGCTAATAAAATTTGCCACTCTGGGATGGTCTCACAACACACATTAATTTGTGTATTGGTGTAAAAGGTGTATATCTTGTCAGGTCTTGTCCCAGATAATTGTACTGCTCACTTAATAGCCTTTAATAAAATTCTAGCTACAAGCACTGGGTAAGGAGTAAGGCTTTATTCTGGTTGTGCTGGGAGGTTCACCCACTCTATCACACTGTCTCTTTGATGAAGGACTGCTGTGGGTGCCTCTTGTGTGGCAAAACCCAATATTTCCAAGGGTTTTTGAGTGACTCTTTCAACCACATTGGATAAAGCCAGTTCGACTTTTCTCAAAGCCTCTTGAGCTTCTTCTGTAAGCTGGCGTGGTGAATTTAAAGCACTGTCTCCCCTTAAAATGTCATATAATGGTTGTAACTGATAGGTAGTCAAGCCTAACACTGGTTGCATCCATTTGATATCTCCTATCAATTTCTGAAAATCATTTAAGGTGTTTAGCTTCTCTGTTCTTAAGGACAGTTTTTGTACTGTAAACACCTTAGGGTATACTTCATATCCTAAATATTGAAAAGGAGCATGTCTTTGAATTTTCTCTTCAGCTATGTACAATTTGTAGGATCTTAGTGTTTCTATGGTCTTTTGTAGACATGCTTCTAGCATTTGTTCCTCAGATGCACATCTCAATATATCATCAATATAATGTAATAGCAAAGCTTTTGGAAATGCTTTTCTTACTGGAGCAAGAGCAGCAGCAACATACATTTGATACATAGTGGGGCTGTTTTTCATTCCCTGTGACAAAACTGTCTATTCATATCTTTTATAAGGCTCAGCTAAGTTAACGCTGGGCACTGAAAAGGCAAATCTTTTTATATCCTCCTTATCCAGAGGGATAGAATAGAAACAATCCTTAATATCTATGACCCAAAAAGGATATTCTCTAGGCAACTGAGTAGGAGATGGAAGTCCAGGCTGAAGAGTTCCCATAGTTTCCATCTGTTCATTCACCTTTCTTAAATCAGTGAGCATCCTCCATTTTCCAGATTTCTTTTTTACAACGAACACTGGGGAGTTCCAAGGACTTAGAAAAGCTTGTAAGTGCCCTTGTTCAAGCTGCTCCTGTATTATATCTAATAAGGCCTGAATTTTATCGCTACCTAAGGGTCACTGTTCTATCCACACTGGTGTATCAGTTTTCCATTGGATAGGAACAGGTGAAAGTGTTGGCAGGCCTTCAACAGCAGCCCTGCTTAAAAAACCAAAGTACTCATTTTTAATCCTAATTGTTGTAAAATGTCTCTTCCCCACAGATTGATGGGGATTTTTTCAATTATAAAAGGAGTAAAAACTCCTGTTTTGCCTTCAAAAGTCCATCTCATAAGGGCAGCACTAACTTCAGCTGCTATTGAGCCTCCTACTCCAGACATATAGATGTCTGCTTTAATCTTTGGCCAGTGACTGGACCAATTGGCACCTCTAATAACTGTACGATCTGCACCTGTATCTATCAATCCCTCCAATAGTAGGCCATTTATATAGATCGTGAGCATAGGTTGGTCAGCTGTTACTGCTGTCCAGTATAGTCCTGGATTTTGTAGTCTGGAGTCAGAATCTGGGTGACTACCACCAGGTTGCTTATTAGGATTCTGTATGAGTAAACCTTATATTACTACTTCTCCTGGGTGATAAGTCACACATTGTCTACCTGTATTAGTGACTGGGATATTATCTACACATTCCCCAGTTTCCCACATCAGTGTGTGGACGGACACTGTTTTGTATGTAGAAAAAGGAGGTGAAATGGTCAAGCCTATTGTGCCTGGAGGTAAGGGATCCATAGGCTGGAGAGGAATAGATTTCACCTCTCCAGGGGATATCTCAGTTGTCCCAGCTGCATACAGCTCTATTCTCCCCAATTGTAATTCCTTTCTCCCATCAGGTTGCTTCCTGGCTGGTTGACTGTGTAATCCCCTTCTCCCATCATATGGCTTTCTGGCTGATTGGTCATGTCTGGGTACTGAACTTGTAGGCACTCTCTGGGTGCACCATTGGCTGCCATCATGCTTCAAGTATTTTTTGCCTTGGGCCCCTCATCCCGTTTCCCTGAATCTGTCTACATTCTGAGGCCCAGTGGAAGCCTCTGTTGCATTTTGGACATGGGGTATTGGGTCTTGTTCTCCCACCCTGTTTTCCCATTCTATCTCTATACCAACATTGAGCTTTCAGATGTCCTACTTTTCCACACTGAAAGCATCTACGAGTTTCTCTGGAAGTCCCTTGCCAAGAGGGACTCTGTCTTCCCATGTTTGGATTTTGGGAAGTCTGCATCACATCCTGGCTATAAAAGGCATCTGTGCCCACTGTGGCACAGCGTCTTATAAGCTCCTCTAAGGGAGCATCCTTGCGCAGTCCTAGTATAATTCTTCTGCAAACCTCATTAGCATTTTCCTTATCAAGTTGCCTTATCAAAATGTCTACTATTGCATTTTCTCCATTTGTTCTTGTGATAGCTGTCTGCAAACGTCCCACGAAGTCAGCAAAGGGTTCATTTGGCCCTTGTGTTATTTTTGTGAAGGCCCCACCCTTGTCATCTTTATTGTGGAGAGAAGCCCATGCTTTGATAGCATTAGCAGCAATTTGCTCATATGTTGCTATAGAATAATTAATTTGTACTGGGACATCTGCATAAGGACCTACACCTGTTAGTAGATCACAGGTGATTGCATCATGAACTCCACTTTGACTATTTTGTTGGACTTGTATCCTACAGAGCTCACTATATTCAGAAAGCCACAAGTAGTTTTGTCCAGGTTCTAGGCATATCCTTGCTATAGATTTCCAATCATTAGGGGGGGGTCAAGATTTCAAAAGCCAAATTCTGTAGTAACATCTTAACATAAACTGATGTAACCCCATAAAGAGTGCAAGCTTTTTTCAGGTCTTTGAGGATTTCTATATCAAAAGGAGAGTATCTTCTACTTTCTTGACCTGAAGAATTAAACTGTTGAATTACCGGAAAAATGTGGTGTTGAAATTCTGATACATTTTTCCCTTCCTCTTTGGCCTTAATTAGTCCCTTTTGCAACCTACTCATAGGAGGGGCTGAATGCTGGGGGGGAGGTGCTGGTGCTGTCACTGCCTCCCCACCCCCACCCCTCCTCCCTCCATCCCGGAGGGTGAAGTTGATGGAGGAGAGTCAATTACCAGCTCCTTAGATGGGGCTGAAGCTGCCTCAGATTCACCCTACCCTTGAGCCTCGCTTAAGTCTCCATGCCCTGTGGGGATATGGTCATTATTTTTTCTTTGTCTTCCTCCTTTATCTCAGGCTTCCCCATTTGGCTATTCCTAGAGTTTTTTCCTTTTCTCCTAGAAATTATACAGTATCTTAAGACCAACTGTATCATATTGTATAAATAGAATGCCTCGATGGAAATTGAATGAGGACCATTTTCATTGTAATATGCAGAGAGCTGTTGACCAATCAATGCCCAATTATCTAGAGAGATTTGCTCTTCCTCTAAGAACCAAGGGGAAGTGCGTTTTAATGTACCCAGAAATTTAGCTGTCTGTTCCCAAATTATAAGTAGCCCTTGATCTTCTATCAGCTTAAGCAGGCTTTCTATAGCACCACTCCTGGGTGGGGCTGGGGGTGGGAGGGTAGGGGTGGGGGATGGAGAATCTTTAGCTAGGATCTGTCCCATTTCAGCCAAAAAAGGTTACTAGTTTAGTCTTTAAAGAAAATAAGTTCCCTGTTTGTCTTATTCTCACCTAAGTTCCTGGTCACTGGAGACTTCTTCAGTGAAAGTAGGGTCCTTGGTTCCCATGCTTGGGCGCCAATTGTAATGACCGCGTATTTAAAATCAGCCAGTGTCAGGAATTCAGGTTAAGGGAAAAATCTTCAATCTTTATTGAAGTGAAGAGGTAAAAAAAAGATTGTGATAGCAATATGGGAAAGAAGGATTGCGATAGCAATATGAGCAGCTGTGACAGGAAGCCAGCTAGCAGAAAGAGACCTGAGCTGAAAGGCCGTTGCAAAGGCAATGTGAGCATCTGTGTCAAGATGCCAGCCAGCAGTCTCTCCTTCCCCTTCCTTTTCCACTCCCCTGCCTCCACCCACCAAAATCGTCATTTCCTATACAACACATCAGGACTTGCACAAAGAGTGTGCGGGGGCCATTCTTTCTCCAAGCTTATATATTAATAGAGTATGGTCCAATTACTATTTAGCCTCATGTGCTTGGGACCTCAGTGCATCAATTCGAGCCTCAGCCCATTACATGTCATTTTCTCTCTTCTTCCACAGCCACCACCCCAATACAAGCTCTGATCGACTTAGACTGTATTGGAGTACCTTTCTAATGAGCCAATTTGCATCAAATGTCTTCACAATCCAATCCTCTATCCTTTTGTTGCCAAAGTAATTTTTCTCATTATTCAACAAGTTGCAGTAGCTCTTCATTACAATCAGGATAAAACATAAAATCCTTTTTTGCCATTTAAGGCTCTTTACAATCTGGGTCTTCCTAACTTTATATCTTCCTTATGCCATATTCCCCTCCATGTTCTCTACAATCCAGCTTTAGTGAGTCACACAAAACTTCTTCACATACATCTCTCAAATCTGCATATTGACTCTTTCTTTCAATGTCTGAAATGCTTTCTTCTCATCTAAGGTTTTTAGTCTCCTTCACGACTATTTCTGACTTTTGCAGGAGGCCTTTTCTGGTCCCCCTTGCTACTAAGGTTTTCTCTCTGAAATTTTTTCCTACTATTTTCTATTTATTTCATAACTAATTACATTTACATGTTGTTTCTCTAATTAGAATGTGAGCTTTTTTATGTCAAGGATAGTGTCTTCTTATTACCTTATATCCCCAGTATTTAGCAGATTGTCTGACATTTATTTTTTTTTTTACTTACTAGTTAGGATAACCACTGGAACTTAGGTTATTTTTTTTAAAATAGCTATTCCTACATTATCTCATTTCAATATATTAGGTACAGAATAGGAATTAATATCCTTATTTTAAAATAAGGAAATCTGAAATGTAGAAGAAACAGCTAAAATGATTTTGCTCAGGATTGTACTAGTAATGTGACATAGAAGAACATGGGATTTAAAATTTAAAAACCTGGGTTCAAAGGCATACTCTATTGATTACTATTTATTATGACTCTAGGCAAGTCTCTTTATTGAATAATAATAATAGTAATAGTACTACTACTAATAATAATAGTACTATGTGCCAGGCAATGTGCTAAATACTTTATGATTATATCATTTGCACCTCTGGGAGATAGACATTATTATTATTCCCAATTTTACAGTTGAGGAAACTAAGGCAACAGAAATTAAACTGTACACAGCTAGTAAGTGTCTTGAGGACAAACTTGAATTCTTGTCTTCTTGACTCCAGGCCCAGTGTTTATCACTGAACCACCTTACTACCCCATCATCTTTCAGGGCTTCAGTTTTCTCATCTGTAAAGTAAAAGTGTTAATAGTTGATCTCAAGAGTTGAAACTGAAACTTTCATGTTTTAAGCACTATCTCCTAAGTTGTGACTTTTTTTTCTCTTTATTACTACTTTATGAAAGGGCTATAGTTCCTTTCTCCTGATAGTCATCCACAGCTATTAAGTAGAAAAACATGTTTTCTTTCTTTAGTTGACACTGAGGGTAAGCCTACTGATCTCTCTGGCATGGAAATTCTGGTGCCAGCTAAAGAGCTAGTTTTCACATGTTTCCTTAATAGTTTATCTCTTCACATGCTGTACTTGTGTAAATGCAGTTTATATTTTTGTTTGTTTTCTCTTTGTTTCTTTTGGTGTGCTGGGTTCGCGTTCTTTTTTTTCTCTTCTTCTTTTCCTTTTTTAATACAGGGATCGGCCAAGGAGTTCCAGTTGTGGCCCTCGTTGTAGAAGGAGGACCAAATGTAATCTCCATTGTTTTGGAATACCTTCGAGATACTCCTCCAGTTCCTGTTGTTGTCTGTGATGGGAGTGGTCGGGCATCTGACATCCTGGCATTTGGGCATAAATATTCAGAAGAAGGCGGGTAGGTAATTTGTTAGGAATGCATAGTTCTTTCCATGCATAGATTGCTTTTGAAATCTGAGACTTACTATGGTTTGTTAATTTTTTTTCTATCTCTGCCTAACCTCAACTAATCCTGATTACTAAAAAAAAAAAAAAAAAAAAAAAAAAAAATAGAGGCTTAGGGATATATCTAATATGTCCATTGGAAGAGAAAATGTCATACAAACTATGCTGTATTATAATGAAAATAGAAAGGGAAACTGAAGTGGAGTTTATATGCAAATAGAACCTCCTTTTCTTCATTTTTTTTTCTTTCTTTGCTTTTTCTAGAATGGGAAGATAGAAATAAGAATACAGGTAGACAGGGGCAACTAAGTGGCACAGTGAATAGAGCACCAGCTCTGAAATCAGGAGGACCTGAGTTCAAATCTGGTCTCAGACACTTAACACTTCCTAGCTGTCACTTGGGCAAGTCACTTAATCCCAATTGCCTTGGCAAAAAAAAAAAAAAAAGAATACAAGTAGGCTAAGCTCTTGGAAGGTTACAACATTCCTGGAAGGACAGTAAGTAAAGGTCACAAAGTCATATTACTTCTTACAAATATAAAAGATATCCTAAAAGTCTTTAATCTAAGACTTTGAGGACAGTCTTTACTTATTGTCATACCAGAGGATTCCATTTTCCATGAGACATAACTTTATTTTGGATAAATGAGGTTGCATATGTTAAAACAGAACCTCAAAGGCCATAGGAGTTGTCATTTTTCTAAACTTAACAAGAATGAAAACCTGCTTTGTCCCAGTTCTAAGGACAGGAATTAGATAGGAAGACATGGAGCTGAATGTATATCATCTCTCTCCTTTTGCTAGTCTCAGATAGCTGGTGTTCCCTCATTTTCCTCTGAATTTCCAAAACCTCTTCCTCCCATTCTAATCTCAGTATTCTATCAGAGAATAGGTTAAGATGAATTTCAAATGATGTGCAATCAAACTGCAGTATAATGCAAGGAACCTTTAATTCCCTTTCTTCTCCTCACTGTGGAGTTCTTTAATCAATTTACCTTCTGGAAGGTTGTCCATCAGTCAGCCAACAAACATTTTTTAAATGACTACAATATCCTAGGCACTATGTTAAGGGTTAAGGATAAAAAGAAAAGGGGAAAAGCAATCCCTGTCTGTAGGGAGCTGACAATCTAATGGGAAAGACAACAGTCAAATAACTATATACAAATGAGATGCAGACAGAATAGATTAAGGAGGACTGGGAAAATCATCTTGCAGAAAGCTGCAACTTGAAGGAATCTCCAAAGCATTCCAGTTATACCAAATAAAAACCTTTTTTGGAATCTTCAAAGATATTTATCTTTGTGGAATCCTATTTACCTCTGTTTGCCTTGTTTTATAGGCAATAATATCTTCTGACTTCTATAAAGCAGTGAAGAGATCATATGAAATGTACCGTAGATATATCCCATAGGCCATACTTCTTGTTTAAAATATTTTATACAATTGAAATGAATGCTTAAATTATCTTTCAGAAACTTCAGTTCCTTAGTGAACATTCAATAAAATTGTCATAGGACATTTCCAAATATCAAAAAATTAGACAAAAATTTAAAACCTGGTGCAAATTGCCCTGTTCTGGACTTCAAATCATTGCTTATACTATATTAGGTTTTGTATATTTTGAATTGAAAATTTTCTAGTAATGGAATTTTCCCATGGATTCTTTGAGCTGAAAGGAGCCTTGGAGGTTAACTGCTGTCTGAGTAGCATAACAAATAACTTCTATCTTGAAGAAAGTTGTACAAAAATATGACATATTGCAAAAGTGCTTCTTCTCTTGAACCCCAAAAGTCACTGCCTCAAGGAAGCTCCTTTTTAATCCTTGCCTGCCCTCAGTCATAAAGAAATAGCATCCAGATTGATCTGGGATTCAGCTGTGAATGCTCATCCCTTTTCTGCTTTAGGTTTGTTACTTTACAAAGCTAATTACAAATGGATTATAATAAAAATGAAGTTTATGGTGTGGGCCACCTGGAGAATTGCCAGTTTTGATTTTATGCATTTAATCTGATAGGAACAAACATCCTCATAAACTTAATGCATTTAAAAAGTGATTTCAATAGAAGATTATTGTACAATACTATCAGATTCTTCCAAACTGAAAAAGTTTTCAGATCAGAATTTGTTTGCTGGATAGAATTTCTCCTTAGAGTTCCATATCTGGGAAACAGATAATTAAGGAACATTTCAAAAACATTATCATCATCATTATTAATAGGTGTATACATATATTTAAAGAGAAGAGTAAGGTTATTATATCTGTCTTCATCACTTCATCACTAAGTTCATAATTTTAAAAAATCAGGAAGTAGCTTTAGTACTTTGTAAAACAACCATAATCATTTATTTAATTGTAATTTTCCCTTTTTACTCAATAGTTTAGACTTTATAAGTACTCTATGTCTAATCAACTCTGATAGAAATGGTTATACCTTGTTTCTTGAATGAATTTTTCTAAATTGAAAGAAAATTTATTGGTATATATTATCAATATTTTGACATGACAAAGTAGTTAAATCAGAGTAAAAGGATTATTATATTAGTCTGTTAGTGTATTTTAATTCATTTTTTTAATTAAAAAAAATCTATTTTCTCTCTCTCCTACTACCAGAGAGGAAAAAAAAATCTTTGTAACAAATACACTGGTCAAAGAAAACAGATTCCTTCATCATCCATGTTGGATGTACAAATACAGATAATATGGATACAGAGCTAGAGATAAAGATATCATTATGAACCCTAAATCCATCACCTCTCTATTAGGAATCCTGAATCTGAAGTCATTTCATTGACAGCTTTCAGAATTTCAGTGTTGTTTTGACTTTGAAAATTGTTCTCCTGGTTTTGCTCATTTCATTCTTCATCAGTTTATACAAGTCTATACAATTATTCATTTTAATAATATTTTAACTAAATAAATTAACTAATTCAATAATAATAATAATCCTTTTTCTATCTCTGCCACCTCACTCTGTATTGATTCATATAATTCTTTCCATGTTTATTTGAAATAATCTATTTTCTCATTTCTTGTAGCATGTTTATACATATAAAAATATGTATAACATCATATATTTTACATATAATATATAGTATTATTTATTATATTTAATACACATTACTCTATATTCTTATACTAAATTGATGTACATTTCCATTTATTACAGCTATTCTTTTATTATTATATTCATTATTGTGCATTATTCATTTCATTAATATGCCAGGATTTGTGATTAATTTAAAAAAAAAAAAAAACACGACTTTCCCCAAAGGCCTTACTCATCAAAATTTGCTTTTCTGGGCTGAATCACAATTTTAAGTTGAATTTGAATCTAGCATTCGCAAGTGCAATCACTATGTACAATCAATCGGGATTGCAATCCATTGCTTGCACGATATTAGATTTTGTACATTTTTAAGTGAAAAACCTGTAGTAATGGAATTCTCCCAAATTTCCTCTGTAGCATAGTATATGAAATCTTTGAACTGAAAGGAGCTGGGGAGGATAATTAAAATCAATGGACAAATAATTATTTAGTATCTATTACATGATGAGTACCTGATCTTGGAGATAGGGAGAATATGCTATTTATTTGTCTATATACCTATCTATCTCCATATGTGTATATATATAAAAATAGTTATATGATAATTTTGAGAACAAGACATTAAAATATCAGGATTTCAGAAAAGCCTTCATGTAAACTAAATCAAGCTGGAAATTTAGGGATCTAAGGAATGTGTAGTTTGTTCCTTTGGCAGTTTAATATATACTAGATGTATTTATACTAAAACTATATATTATGTGAATATTTTTTTCATCTTTTAATATTTATGATTATTCACTTTTGGCTTTGAATATCCTGAGACTATTACCAAGAATATAAATCTAAGAGTATAAATATAACAATAAATTTACTTTGGAAATAAATTGCAGTGGACAGAATTAAAAATCTTTTAGGGACAAGATTGTTTGCAGCTGAGAAAGACAAACTTTCACAATGCAAAAACAGCCTTTCACAAGACAAATTGATATAGTTTAACCATTAATTTCATTTGAACCTTATAAACTTAAAGTTTATAAGGTTCAAATGAAATTAGTGGTTAATTTTTTCTTCTTTTTTACTTTATTCACTTTTATCTCTGCTCTTGTCTTTATTGTAACTTCAGAGAAATTGACAAACATATTTCCTTGATTGATTTCCATCATGAAACTGAATTGTATGATGCTCCAGCTTCAGAATTTTCAAAGTCACAAAATAACCACACATCATTCAACATAGCTATAATATTTCAATGTTTCATTAAGACTGTCAAACTGTTCTTTTAGAATCTTAAATCAACACAATGCTTAACAGATTTATTAATGTAATCCAACTATAATTGTGTATGATAGCATTTTTTTCTTTTGGTAATGGCTGGATTTAGGACTTGATTTCTTACCCTTTGAATATAAGGGATTTCATTATTTTGCTTTCAAAGGGCAGACTGATAAGCAAGAATATAAGCAAGAACAAATGCATGTTGTGGTCCTTTGAAATGAAGACTCACTTTAAGCAATTCTTTTCAGCTCTATTCCCTCCAAAAAGAAAGGTTGTGAGTACAGAAAAAAATTAGGCTGGTCCCTAATTCTCCCTTCAGTAAGCAAACACATGCCATCCACACACACACAAAACCTTACAATGTTTAAAAAGCTATGTGAAATAAAATATCCAATCTGAGAGAATCTGCAGAAAATTTCCAGATTTTAGGTAAATCTTATTTCATCCATTTTTATACAATATTTATTTAAATATTATATGTGTGTGTCTCTAAATATGTATGTTTTATCCATTAATGGTCATTCTGAGTCTGTACCCATTACTATTTACCTGTGTTTCTACTTAGTTTTCTCAATATATAGTGTCTTAGGATCAAGATTCAGACCCAAAAAGGACCTCATTCAGTCATTTCAGTCATGTCTGTCTCTTTGTAACTCCTTTTGTAATCAAAATATGATTATATTTTGAAAATTTTAAATTAATGTATCACAAATCACTATAGTTCCTTTTATTCAACTGGTTTATATATCCTTGTTCACACAGTGTGTATGTATGTAAACATACATACATACACACACACAATGGCAAAGATTCTGGAGTTTGTCTTTCTTTCTCCATCTCATTTTACAGATGAGAAAACTAAGGCCAATAGGGTTAAATAACTTGCTCAGTTTCTGAGGCTGGATTTGAACTCAGCTCCTTCTAATAAAGTCTGGCACTCTCCCCAGTGCAACACCTAGATGCCCCAGAAGGAACCTTAGCTATCATCTTGTCTAGTACAGGTGTCTCAGATTACAAATTATTTAAGTGATATGCCCAAGACAACACAAGTTAATATATGAAATTTCTTGTAAAAGACACGATAAGTTCCCCTTGAAATTCCCAACTTAAATATGATCAGAGAGGCAGTATGATTTGTTGTCAGTCAACCCTGGAGTTATGAATATCTTGGTTCAAGTATTGCCTCCCAATCATACTGTAGGGGAACCAAATAAACTCTGTGTCCCTGGGGAAATCTACAATGCTGTAAGTTGTAACACTTCACTGAATTTTTTAAACCTTTTTTATGTTTCCATCACTTAGCATAGTGCATGGCATATAGACACATAATAAGTACTAGTTCTCTAACTGGAATTTCCCAATTCCAATATAACCACATGCATATCCAGCTAAAAAATTAAACATAATAATAAGATGGTCACTGGTGTTTCTGATGATATGCTAAGGGGAAAATAGCTCAAAATAAATCTTAATATAACCAGAGAACAAATTAATAAGACATTCTAGAAAACCAGCCTTAGTAGATCTAATCCAGAATCTCATCATCTTTGAGCACTGAAACAAAGCCACGAGATATTGCCATGCATTTTAGAGTCACAAATATTTTTCCTCTACTCAAAGGACATTTTCATCTGAAGCAGGAGCGTGTCAGAGTCCCATTTGTCTCTATCAGATCCGCTAGAACAAAGTAATTGATCCAGTGCTTTACTTGCCACTTGGTTTAGATATGCCAGAAAAGGAAAGGAAGAAATAAATATCACACATGTTTACATTAAGTGCCTATTCTTGATTTATTAATTTCCTGGTTCTTTTCTTTGGGAGTTTTCTCTCAGAAACTAAGGAAAACTTTAATGCAGTCCCACAGTGTGTGCTGGCTGTCAAAATGAAAAAGAAATTAATTGAGCTAAAGTAATGTAGATTAAGAACCAATAGGATGAGATGCCTTAAAGAGAGAAGTTCTATAAGTGGCATTATTTAAAGCTGTTAATATGACATCAGACTTAGAAAGATTAGAAGCAGGGATAATAACATTTATATAGCTCTTTAAGGTCTGAAATACACTTTCCATACATTCTCTCTTTTCATCTTCACAACAATCTGATAAAATAGGTGGTATTTTTACTATCATTTGAAACATGAAGAATGGGGAGGTTAAATAACTAACTCACTATATTAACACAGCTGGTAAATATCTGAGTTACCATTACAGCTCAGATCTTACTAACTTCAAGTCTAATATATCTTTCCACTATGTCACCTTGCATTCCTTACTACACTTAACTATCCAATAAATTAACTGTCTCATAACTTATGTAAGGAACATATATTTAAAACAAGTTAATAAAATTTCATAAGAGTTTTCAAGTTATACTAAATTTTGGAATGCTATGGATGAGTTGCTGAAAATTTATCTATCACTTGCCTACCACAGTATTTATTCTTACAAAAAGTAGCTACATTGTGAAGAAAAAAGAAATAAAAACAAAATATATAATGCACTCAGATTTCAATTTTATAATATAATAAATGCTTCCCATTTTTTCATGTGATGAGGCAACATCACCACAGAGGTGATAACTTACCTCAAATTTTTGCAAAATACTGCATAACAATTGACTAACAGGTAGTAATTTACATTAATGTGGAAATATATATTAATATAGAAAACCCATTTGAAATTATTACAACCCATTCTTTGCCACACACTATTATGACAAATAATTTTGAGACATAATTTCTGGGTAATTTAATCATCACTCTATACACCAATATATCGAGCCAGCACAGAGTGGTGGAGAGGGCCATTTTCCAAGCAAATGCTAATAGAGTATTGTCCAATTGGTAATTAGCCTTAAGTGCTCGGACCTCAGTGTATCAACTCAGTTTCAGCCCATTACAGAGATGATCATATTAAAATGAAGTTGTGAGTGGCATCATGTCACCTTTGAACAGAAGTATTATATCTTTTCCTGAGCACTCAGAGCTTTGGGATTTCTATTCAAAGAATGTATATGTCTCTTATACCAGAACAGAAACACAATACCTTCCACCAGTGTAGGATCTTGAGCAAAAAAGTTAATCCAATCTCATTATTAGCAATGTCCTTCAAGGGCCTGAGCTTAAAATCAGAACTTTGGAAAAAAAAGCTGATCTAACACACACATCTTTCCTTTTTTTTATGAATAGGGAAAGTGAGGCCCAAAAAGAGAAAACACCTTTCCTAAAATCACAAGATTGATAAATATCTATGCCAGGATTCCAGCATAGATTAGACAAACAGAATCTATATATGTTCTGGGCCTCTACAGCATTTTTTATCTTGATCTTTTCATCTTTAACAAAGGGCAAAAAGCTTTTTTCATAGCCTGAATACTTCTAAAAATATTAGTCTTCACTGTACTTAATTTCCCTGCCTTATAAAGAGTCACCTGAGTCGATTTGACTGACATTTAATCCTGTGGTTGCTGCAAAGTTAATGAATTAACTAAGCCTGCAGTTTCATTAATAATAGAGAATTCTTTGGACTTCCCTAATGCCTTTCACCCTAAGATGCCAAAGCAGCCCATAAATCCATAAAGCCAGTAAAGCAACTCATTAGGCAGTTACTAGTCTACTGTGCAAATAAATGAAAAGCTCAGAGGTCTTATCAAAGAATAGTCATGCAGTTTGAAGTTTACATTGCTACAACTACTTTGATGCAGAGGTTTCTTTGGTGGGAAAGAAGTGGTTACTCAGCCAGAAGCTATAGCTGGGTGCACATGAACCAAAGAAAAGGAGTTCATTAATATTCATGGGTTGCTTTGGCATCTTAGGGTGAAAGGCATTAGGGAAGTCCAAAGATGCCTCTTCTAATAATTAGAACTATTGGGGCAGCTAGGTGGTACAATGGATAGAGCACCAGCCCTGAAGTCAGGAGGAACCTGAATTCAAATCTGGCCTCAGACACTTAACATTTCCTAGCTGTTTGATCCTGGGCAAATGACTTTACCCCAATTACCTCAGCAAAATAATAATAATAATAACTAGAACTATCCAAAAAAGTGGAATGAGTTGCCTCAAAAGGTTTCCCCTCCTTAGAAAACTTCAAGCAGAGTCTGGATAACCACTTGTCATTTATGTTAATAGCAGAGATTCTTTTGGTGTGTGGATTAGAATAGATGGCTCCTTCTGTTCTTCAAATTCTTTGATTCTATTTATGTTGCAAGCTTGAGACTACCCTCAGTTTAGCCTGCATATACTTATTTTCATGAAATCTCCCCATCTGCCTGTGAGCTCCTTTGTTGGAATCTTTACAAACTGCTAACTCATTAGAGTTGATAGATTATTGATCTGATCTTCCAAGGAGATGTTTTGGGCCAGAACCTGAAACAGATATACATGGTATACATAAATCCATCAATATGGGAAGCATTACACATAATTTACATAAGCATATAACAATATAACACAGGCTAGTAGTAATGTAACAAATAACATGAATCAACATGAAAATTTAAGTACTGCAAAAGTCTCATGAACAATTTTTCATCTCAAGGAATCCAATGATTCCTGCTGGGTTTTGTTCATCTTGTGTTAAGGAATCCAATGATTCATGAAGATTTTAAAGTTATTTTAAGAGTCTCATTGTCATCCATCAATATGGGAGGCATTGCACATAATTACATAAGCACATACCAGTATAACACAGGCTAGTAGTAATGTAACAAATAACGTGAATCAACATGAAAATTTATATATGTCCATAAGTCCTAGAAATAGTCCAAAAGGAATCCATTGTCCATTAGTTCATGTGCCAGGAATCCAATAATTCCTGTAAGCTCTGAAGTACTGCAATAGTCTCATCAGCAATTTTTCATTTCAAGGAATCCAATGATTCTTGCTGGTTTTTCAAGAACTAAAACAGTCTCATCTTGTGTTAGGAAATCCAATGATTCCTGAAGATTTTTAAAAATTCTTTTAACAGTCTCATTGTCAGCCATGCTCTTTCAGTGTCAGATGTTTCTTAAATCTTCTCCTTTGTTTTGAGGTTTTTCTTTTTCTTTTTCTCTTTGATGGACAAGGCGAATACAACTCATTGGCACCCAACTGTTTCTTTCTTCTCCTGTAGAGATACAAGCAAACCCTTTTCCCCAAGCAGTTAACCTATCTAATTCCCTTCTATTTACCACTTTTGGGATTTCTCCTTATCATCTGGTAATTAAATTGGAGCTATTTGCACTGGATATTGCCTTGTTGTCTTAAAAGGCCTGTATTCTCCCCAACTGTAATCTTGATTGCTTTTCTGTTGGTTGATGACATCAGAGTCCTGAATTTCTAAAGTCTCTCTGGATGTAACCTCAGCTGCTATCATGCCCCACTTATCTTTTGATTGATACCTTGGGCCTAGGCCCTGCCTCTCATTTCTCTGGGTCAATCTACATTCTGAGGCTCAGTAAAAACCTCCGTTGCATTTTGGACATGGGATTTGGGGTTTTATTCTTACCCTGTCTTCTCATTCTATTTCTGTATCTACATTGGGCTCTCACATGTCCAACTTTTCCACACTGAAAACATCCACGAGTTTCTCTAGAGTTCCTTTGCCAAGAAGGACCCTGTCTTTCCATTTTCATCATAGTTTGGGTATAATAAGCATTTGTGCCCACTGTGGCACAGCATCTTATGATCTCCTCTAAAGGAGCATCTTTGTCTAGCCCCCATATAATTCTTTTGCAAACCTCATTGGCATTTTCCTTAGCCAAATGTCTAGTCATTATTTCTGTGACAACATTATCTCCAGTGGTTCTTATTACAGCTGTTTGTAAATGTCCCACAAAATCAGCAAAAGATTCATTGGGACCTTGCTCTATTTTTGTGAAAGCTTTACTTCCATCCTTCTGTCCAGGGAGAGAATTCTAAGCTCTTATTGCAGCCTTAGAAATTTGCTCATACACTGTTATGGGATAATAAATCTGTTCTGAATTCTCTCTATACTGACCTTCACCAGCTAGTTGGTCAAAAGCTATTTGTACATTAGCTCCTGTTTGCCTGTTGTGTTGGGCTTGAATCCTACATAATTCATAAAACTCTGAAAGCCACAATAAATTTTGTCCAGGTTCTAGACATGTCCTAGCTATGGATTTCCAGTCATTCAGGGTTAAGATTTCATAAGACAAATTATTTAGTAACATCTTCACATAAGATGATGTAGCCCCATAAAGAGTGCAACCCTTTTTCAAATCTTTAATTTTTTCCAAATTAAAAGGAGTGTATTTTCTCTTTTTTTGACTTGAAGAGTCAAGCTTTTCAATCACAGGATATGCATTTATAAAATTAGATATATCTTCTCCTTCATTTTTTGCTTTAATTAATGCCTCTTCTAATCTTGTCATATTCTGTTTTACAGGAGAAGCTGACTATGTTTCTGCCTCTCTTCCTCCCCCTTCTTCCTCCACTCATGAAGGGTTAATGGAGGGGGGAGGGTCATGAGATGTGGAATGATCTAATTCCTCCTGCTGTTTAGTATCACACTCAGAATTGTAATTAACTCCATTCTTTTCACCTAGTTTAGATGGCACTTCTCCTTCCTGCTGTTTCTTCTTTTTCTTTATTTTAATACTTATAAAATTTCCTAAAGCCAGTTGTATTAAATTATATGTATTAAGTATGTCTTTGGAAATTGAGTTAGGCCCATTTTTATTACGGAATTGATAAAGATCCTCTCCTACCAATTTCCATTTGTCTAGATCCAATTCCTTTTCCAGAGAGAAATAAGGACATATGTTCTTTACAGTTTCTAAAAGTTCAGTGATCTGCTGTAAAATTATAATTAAACTTTGGCTTTCCATAACTTTGACAATGTTCTCCAAACATTTTCCTTGAACAGAAACAGAAGGCTGTTTTCTAAACATCTGTCCCATCTTAGCTGAAATTCTTTTACTCTTTTAACAAAATTTCTTTGTTGTACTCACCCTAATTTCTGGGTTGAGGAGACTTTTCCACTGGATCAGGATCGAAGGCATTTCCACTGAAATCCATGAAGGGGTCTGTCAGTCCCACATTCAGAGTGCCAAAGTGTGGTGTTTTTCTTCTTTAAAATAATATAAAGGTTTTCTCTGGGAGGTTTCTCAGGGAGGTTTTCCAGAGGCAGCTTTAGTATCAGTTCAGATCAATAATTACCCCAAATGCAGCCAGGTGATAAAAGTTCAGATCTTTTATTGTCTCCAATATTGCCTGGTTAGCTTAGAGGCCTATTTCTCTGCTTGGTTCCAAGAGCTCTTGCAGCTTTGTCCTTTGCTTCTGCCTCTGCTTTCTTCAGCCTCCAATTCAGCTTCAAGTTGAATCTGTCTTGCCTCTGAGAGAGGGCTTCTGGCTCTCAATCTCCCAGAGTGCTCTGCGTCTGTCCCAGTGTGCTCCTGTCCAATCTAATTCTGCTGAACTCTCTTCATTTGACTGGGCTTATATATGACTCTTCTGAGAGAATAGGATTATGGGTTTTCTCCCAGAGTGCTCTCTGGCCCTAAGAGCTTCAAGGGAAGTGTGAATTCACAAAGTTACAAAGTTTACTTTGAGAATCTCCCATACTTGTGAACGCCAATGAGTACTGGTATGAACACAAGCATTGTATCAATTAGTTCTACTTAGTACCTTGTTTCAGGTTCTGGCCCAAAACATCGCCTTGTAAGATCAGATCAATAATCTATCAACTCTAATGAGTTAGCAGTTTGTAAAGATTCCAACACTCCTTGATAGCAGAATTTTATATTCTCGGGATTTACTACAGTGCCCTGCACCAGTAAGTACTTAATTGTTCATTGACTAACTAAATGACTGCAGTGGTGGGAAAAGACTATTTTGGTTTTTGACTTTGTTTTCCCAGTAATTACTTAGTAGGTCCCTAAAAGTATGAATTGAATTGAAGACAGCTGGAATTCAGAAAAAAATGGACTTAGCTATATTTTGTGGGTCTTTTCTTCAGTGAATTCCCTTATCTTTGACCTTTGAATTTAAGTAACATTAAGCAACTCTGTCTTCTCCACTGTTTTTTTCTTGAATAAAATGACTGACTATAAATTACTTCTTCCTTTCTCCTTGATCTAGTTTCACCTACCCCCTCCTCCTCCATTCATCTCAATACTCTTCTCTACTTTCTGAAGAATTCTCTTGATTTCTGCCTGAGGAAGTAGCTGTCCAAAGTACCTAAAAGACAAACTGTGTTCTTTGTTAAAAGTATTTTTAAATGTTTGGAAACAGCTTGGGAAAGTATCTTGTAAGGTAAAACATTTCTAGTGCCCTTGAAGTAAATAGTATAGAGTTAATTCTTGAAGTCACAGCATGGAGGCATTTCCATACTCTACCCAAGTACCAAGCTGACCCCAAATAGTATATCTTAGAAAAGAAATTGGGACATGGCTAGTTTTATAATTTATAGAATAAAGAAGGCAAGTTTATATGAATCCAATTCTGTGTCCAAGAATCAAGAATTAGTTGTATTTATATACATACACACACACAGACACACACAGAGACACACACACACACACACACACACACACACACAATGTGTGTTGTGTTGTTTATTTTTTAAATGTCCTGCTTTCCCTTTCAGAATGAGTCTATCTTAGATATATATTAGTTCAGTTCAGTGTTTAGCAGATAATCTACTCTTAGTCTTTTAACACTTCCTTAAGTACCACCTAACCAAGCCCCACTGCAGTTGCTAGCCATCTTCTCCCAAAATTATCTTCATTTATTTTGTCTAATTGATATTTTGTATGTCTGACCACTTCATCTCCAGCACAGTCCTCTGTACATTAATTCATAATTATCAAAATAGTTACTAGTGTTTGAACAATGGATTAAGTAAATTTTAATAGCTTAGACTGTAAGAGTGAATAAAATCCATTTTTTCTCTGAAAAGAAGCAAAATACTCAGAGCCTAAAATCCCTTATTGTTCATTGAATGAGAGTGGAAAGAGTTCTAGATTTGGAACCAATAGAGGCCAGACCTCAGACACTGTATATATGTGGCAAATCACTTTCCTCACTTGTAAAATCATAGTATTTTCCTTAAAAGATTTTGACCTTTTATTGACCTAACATGTGTGTGTGTGTGTGTGTGTAAAAATTCCTTTGTAAATCTTAAAGCTCTATCTAAATATCAGTTATTATAACAGCCATAGGAAAACCTATCTACAAACAATGGCTGAAGTAATTTTTATGAAACTTTCTTTAGCTTTCTTTAAGGGGTGATTGCAGAAGACAAAGAGGTTTTTCTCCTTTATTCTTGAGATAAATAGTTTGGGAATAATCTTTTTAATTTTACAACCAACTGAGGCAACATGTTGCAGTGGAAAAGGGACTGAATTTGGAATTAAAGAACCTGAATTCAAATTCTTTCCTATTACTAATACATGTATGATCACATGCAAGTCACATAAATTCTCCAAGTCTTATTTTCCTTATCTGTAAAATAAGAAAGAATAAATGGCCCCTAAAATCTCTCAGTTCTAAATCCATCATCTCTTTTAGCTGAGAATATGTGATTCCCAGAAATACTGATTTTCACATCTATCATGTATAATTATTACTTTACATTTAAAAACTCTGCTGAAGCTTAGAGTTAGACTTTGCTAAAATGCTTTTCCCAGCCATGAAGACCAATGGCATATGCTGTCAGGAAGAAGGGTTAAAAAGTCACAGAGGTAAAAAGAGTCTGAGCCACAATTCAATCCTCAGGTGTGGGTTTGTGATTTCATTCACATGGAGAGCTCCCAGAAAGGAATCTGCACAAATTCTATAATTTAAAGAGTTCACTAGATGGATAAGAATTTGTCACTTGCCTGATGTATACAGCAATAAATGTCAGAGGCTAAGCTTTAATCCAGGCCTTCCTGAAGCTGGTATGTGGGTAGCTTTGTGTAGGGGTGTGTGTATGTGGTTATGAAAGTGGAGATAAGGAGGCATGTGCATGCCTGCGTGTGTGTGTGTGTGTGTGTGTGTGTGTGTGTGTGTGTGAAAGAGAGAGAGAGAGAGAGAGAGAGAGAGAGAGAGAGAGAGAGAGAGAGAGAGAAATAAAGAGAAATACAAAGAGAGAGAAAGAGAGAGGCAGACACAAAGACAGAAAGACATAGAAACGGAGACACAGATGAAGACAAAAGAGAGACAATAGTCATGGAGAGTTAGAGGATGCAGGTATGCAAATGTAATGGAATAAATGAAATCATTTCACATCTAGGTATCTTAGTTACAGAGAAAAAAATGAATGGTTTAATTTTTTAAAGGACTTTCTCAAAAATCAAAGTGATAGATAAAAAGCAAATAAGAAAAAAAAGTAAATAATTTCTAAAAATCTTGGCTATTCCTTCCATCTCCAAAATTGAGTAAAAACCAATTGTTCCTTAAGTAGTAAAAAGGATGAGCAACTTAGAAGAAATTGGGCAACTTCTACAAAGCAGTCCAAGTAAAGTTTGCTGATCTCTTGACCCCATCATTTCCAGAATCCACAGTCTACTGCTGTTCTCTTACTTCAAAAATATGGAACACAGATTACTTCATAGATGTTATTTACTTTATCAAATAGCATGAGCAAATTGAGACGGCTAAGGGAATAAAAAAGGATTACATTCATAAACATATTTAAGTGAAGATTTCACTGACTAAAAAGAATTTCATGATTATAATTTTCATTTATAAGGCTGACTGATTAAATTCTTATTTGGAGGAAATATATTGGATAGAGTGTCACTGTTTTATTAATTAATTGTATAAAACAGTAATAAAAGGCTGGTTTTGGAATCAGGACCTGAGTTCAAATCCTAAGTGTACTATTTACTGTTTGTATGACCTTACAAAAGTCATTTAAACTTTTTCCAAGAGTCTCAATTTCCTCATCAACAAAATAAAAAAGTTCAATTAGATGACCCTCCTTGTTCTAGTATAAGTGACTCTAAATTTTTTTTCTGTATGTACACTCCTTTGGCAGTATGGTGAAGCTTATGTGTCTCTTTCAAAATAATGTTTTAAAAGCATAAAATAAAATGTATTATAAAGGAAAGAAATTATAATGAAATTACTAACAAAAGTTCACAGATGCCTTTTACTATAAATCAGTATAAGATGACTTGCAGCCACAATCCAGAGTAATTACTTATTAGGCACATGAAAGACATCTTCTTCACATTATTTCACTATAACAGGGTTCCTGAATCTCCTCTGCCTGTTTAATAACAAAGACTCTAGACTAATTTTCAAATCACTAATGACTTTTAAATTCTAGTCAGTGATCCATTTAGCAGGCAGTGATGGTGATATTTAGCCCTAGTCAAATGGCAAAACCCATTTAGGATTCTCAAATCAGCTCAAAGCAGCTAGGTGGCATTGTAGATAGAGCAGTAGACTTAGAATCAGTAAGACTATCTTCATGAGTTCAAATCTAGCCTCAGACACTAGATGAGTGACCCTGGCCAAGTTATTTAACCTTGTTTGTCTCAGTTTCCTCATCTGTAAAATGAGCTAGACAAGGAAATGGTAAATGGGAAAAGGAAATGAAAAAATGTAAAAGTAAATCTTTACCAAGAAAACCCCAGATGGGGTCCTAAAGAGTCAGATATGATTAAAACTGCTGAACAATTAACAATAGAAAAGTCCGTGTCATAGGGCAGATCTGAACAGAGGTCTTTCTGATCCTAAGTAAGATCCTAACTCTATAGACTGAGTCATTCTACCTTAAACAGTACCATTAAACATTATTCCTTCACAACAAGCAAATGCATTGTCTCTTAGGTTGCTGCCGTGGATGTCATTGATTTTCAGTTCTAAGTGTTCTTCATTTCCTCTCCAAAGGAGTCATATGACTTACTATTATATTCATTTATATGTTATTCTGTTTTTGTCTCATATCTAACTGACACATTTTCTAAGGAGGAAAGTGAGAATTACTATTTAAATGATGAATGGATGTGGATAAGTTTAACAACCTTTTTGAGTCTTCCTTTTCTACTTAGTGATCAATATATATCATAGAGACAACATGACTTAATGGGTAAAAGACTGCATCAAAGGAAGACCTGGATTCAAAACTTGCCTCTCTAACACACTGACTTTATGTCCCTGACCAATCACTTAATGTTTATATATACCTAGGGCAATTTTATTAAAACTGTAAGTTGCAATATAATAAGTATCATATTTCTTGACTACCCAGTGAATAGAGGAGAAAGTGAAGGAGCGAAAGAATGTGAAACTGAAAATACAAATAAGATCAAAATAAATGAATGGTTTAGGTTCTTTTAAGACTATCATAGGCAAAGCAAGTAACAACCTTTATTGATGGAAAAATCAAAACTTTCCATTGTCCTCAATCAAATGTCTAATTTAATTTCAAGAAAGGACTACATCTATGATTTCATTGGCACAGAGAACTCTCCATGCCAATGAAGGCAAGGTTTAATTACTTTTCTTTAAAGCACTTTGATACTCCCCAGAAGAAGATGGACTACTCATACCAAAGTAAGTTGTTATTAATGAATCTCAATGCTTAAAGACAACCCACAGGTTTCTCTGATGATAACTGTATAAGATAAAAGAGAGCTGGCTGTTTTTTTCCCTTCTTGGCTCTAAAGCCATTAACCTCAGCCTGGTTTTTTATTTGCTCACTAGTAAGAGAACCCATAGGTTCTCTCTAAACTGTAAACACATTTATCTATTTTTTTCACTTGAGAGGGGGAGAGAAATCATTCTACTGGTATATAAGTTAGGATGATGATGTTGATGTTGTCTATGCTAGATCAGAACACAAATTCCAAATATATTCAATACTGTCAGTTATACTTAGTATTTGATGAACATTGGCCTATTTAAAAAAAAATAGCATTGTGACTCATCTAATAAATTCCAGACCTATTCCAATGAAGAAACAAATGTGGTAGTATGCAACTTTTCACACTCCAAAGGTTACATTTCCTAAATTACCAAGCTCTCTAATTAGAGGTAGGCTAGGAATAACAATACAACATACAGAACAACAAATTAATAGTTACAGTCATTAGACATGATTATATCAACCCCTCCCCCCCAATCCTTCCCTTCAAGAGCTGAAACTATAAATAATATGATTATTGGTTTCTGGTGTTAAGCAACTTTTAAGTGCTAATGTAAGTGGCCCCAAAAGGGAAACTAAAAATGGATGTTTCAATATCTACTGATTTCTAATTATCTCAGTCCAAATGAGAAAAATAATAAGCAGTAGAAGTGGGAAGAAGAAATGAATTTCCCTAGATCTTAGGGAATTTCCCAATTCCAGAGTAAAGAATAATATGTTTTCCTCTTCTTCATCATTTTTTTCTTTAAAAACAAGTTCTTTGTTATATGAGACAATATTTGTAAGCTCCTAGCATAGTGCCTTATAGGCAGTAGGAAATATACAAATGCTTAACCTCTTTTTCTTTATAGAATGGCTTTCTACATGGGAGACAAATACAGGGAGAAATTAAAGAGATGTAAAAATAAAAGCTATGAATAAAAAATGTATTTATTACAAAGAGTGAATATACAGTGAATTAAAAATAGGATGTATTACCAAATAAGTTAAAGAGTAGGTAGAGTAGGGAATAATGATGCATGGTACATAGAGTAGTACCTGTATTACCCTGAACGATCATTCTAGTAGTAAGCACATATTAAGTACCTACTGTGTGCCAACCTAGGTATTTCCTGGAGATACAAATACAAAGAATGAAATAATGTATACTCTCAAGAAGCATTCTATCAGGAGAAATGATATACAAATATTTGAAGATACTGAGAATAAATATAAATAAACTCAGAAGTCAATAAATATAAGTTAAGGAGAGTAACACTGAAAGCGATACTTAAGATGAATCATGAAGAAAAAGGGAGGGATTCCATGAACTGGAAATGATGGAGTAGATTGTAGGCATGGGGACAGCTAAGGCAAAGATACAGAGATGAGAGATGGAATGTCTATCATATATGAGAAAGAGCATGAAGGATAGTTTAAGTAGACCTTAAGATGAATGAAAGAGAATAATATACAGAAAAATTGGAAACATAGATTGTAGCCCCATAGAAAGGGCTTTACAAACCAAACAGGAGTTTAAATTTATCCTAGAGCCAAAAGAGAGTCACTGGTGTTTATTGAATAAGGAAATTCCATAATGGAATTTAGCCAACTATGCTCATTTTACAGAAGATTCTGATACCATCAATGCTTACCTGGTTTACTTAGGGTCACACAATAAAAAGTGTCTAAAAATGGCTGGATTTGACCTCGTCTTCCTGACTCCAGGACCAGCACTCTACACACTGTGCCAACCATCTGCCTCTTAAGTATTTGCTACTTTGGTCAAATATATGAAGGACATAATGGAATAGGGAGGAATTTGAACTGGGAGGCCATTGCAACAGTTAGAAAAGTGGAAATAATTGTGTGAATAAAAAAGAAAATATTAAATGTGAGAGATGTGATAGAGGTGGAAATGGCAAAATGGCAACTGATTGCTTACATGAAGGTGAGACTGATTTGAGGAAGACAAATCCTTTGCTTCATTACTTCAGAGTTTCCTCATTTATAGAGTGAGGGGGTTGGACTGTTTAATTTCTATAGTCCCTTCTAGTTTTAATTGACCTTGCAAATAGTTCTGAAATATCAACAATAAAAATGATCTTCATCTCACAAAAGTTTGCACTGTCCCTGTTTCCTTTCTCTCACTTCATTTCTTCCTCACTCATGTGAATTTGGAATTGAAGTCTTGAGTTTTAGGACTGTGGAACATATAAAAAACATAGCCTTGGTTTTATCATCTATAAAAGAAAATGTTGGGGCTAGAATGTCCTCATTCCACTCAATCCATAAGGACATACAAATTCTCTCAGTCTCAATTTCTTCATCGATAAAGACATTTATATATAATCTGAGAAGAGAGATACATATAGATATAGATAAATAGATAGATATGTATAGATATAGAGAGAGAGACAGAGACAGTATAAGTAGACTTTATGGCCTCTGAGGTTACCTCCAGTTCCAAATTCCTGATCCTATCAGTCTAAAAGACTCTACTTTCTCCTTATTCATCTTAATAAAAGCATCTTTCTGTAGCACATACATTTAGGTTGGTACAGGAGTTATAGATTCTCATTTTTAAAAAAGATATTGAAAGAATCAAGGCAAATGTGCTGCCTCATTCTCATTATGTCTGTCTTTGTTTTATGTCATTTTGGACATGTGAACTTCTTTCTATGATCTGACTAGTAATTACATGCAGATACTGTGTGATAATGCTCTGGTTCAATCCCTTCTCCCAAAGCCAGGGGATATAACTAGTAGGAGCAATCTGTTGGTTCTTGCTCTCTAACAACACAATGCTTTTTGGAGCACCATCATTCATGTAGCCTTGGCAGTCCTGTTAAGACTCTTCACTCTGCTCTTATCATTTGTTACTCATTGATGTAGTCCAATGCCCTCCTGTTTCACAGATATTTTAAATGACAAATATGAAAAAAAAATTGGATAGCACAGACAATTTTCCCAAAGAAGCATACAAATTTAAAACATTTTGAGATTCCATGCTTTAAGAAGTGTCTCTCCTCCAATCCCAAATGCTTAAGTCATTTCAATAAAAATATGATATGCGTTTTACATGGGAGCTTTCACAGTATCAGACTATCAATAGGCATGATGTTAAATGCTAGACATTTGGGGAGACAAATACAATGAATGAAATCACCTCTCCTATCAAAAAGTTCACATTCTAATGGAGAAATGTAACATGATATAGTAAAATTATATCAAGGGGCAAAATGATGTAGTGAAGAAAGAGAATTCAAGTTCCAGCTCTGATACAAAGTAGCCTGTGATGATCCCTAAGTAAATCTTTTAATCTTTCAATTATCTAAACAGGTCTCTAAGAATTGAAGGGGAGATTCCATTAAGTAAGGAGTTCTTCATCTGGGAATTCCTTATATTACTTGGATGAAATCACAGAGCTATTCCCTACCATGATCCCCTGCTAAAAGAATAATATAGTGTAGAGGGTTACAGATAGTGGAGAACCCTGGATGAGGTATAAGACTCTTTAGTCCCGTAAAAGAAACTCTGCTGACAGTGTCTAGTTTGACTCCCCATGCCCCACTAAGGGCTCTCAGCATTCCTGAGAAGTCAGGGGGCAGTGACAACTTGTGTTATAATTAAAGCAGAGAATACTAAGTGGCAAAGAGACATTTACACACAATAGCAAATTGCTTAAGTGGTCTCACATGCACAGTGTGCTATAGTTATGTAAAGGTATTAGGTTATATAAGGGTGAAAGAATTTGGAATACATGAACTCCATGTTTGACCATCCATGTGAGTCCTGCCTCTTCACTTCTCGTCTAAGATCAAAGACTTGGGCTGGTACCAAGATCCTCCAATGAGCTAGTCTGAACAATACAATATTTGTTGTTCAGTAATTCTGCTCATGTCTTATTCTTCATGATTCCATTTGAGATTTTCTTGGCCAACATACTAGAGAGATTTGCTATTTCCTTCTCTAGCTCATTTTGTACATGAGGAAACTGAAACAAATAAGGTTAAGTGATTTGCCCTAGATAATACAGCTAGAAAGTGTCTCAGGACAAATTTGAACTGTGAATTTTCTGACTCTAGACTCTATCCACCCTACTACCTAGTTTCCCGAAATATTATAATATAATGCAATAGAATATAAAAAATTTACTATTATTTGGAAATATAGTTATATGGTGTGTGTATGTATAAGTGTGCATGCATGTATGTATGTATATGTTTATGTATACATAAATATATATAGCATATCTATATAAATAGATATTAGAGAAGCATGTGTGATATACATATATATGTTGAAGACAAGTCACTTGCTCATTAGTTTTCACTTTCTTCTTCTTAAAATAAGGATATTGGTTTCTACAATCCTTTCTAATTCTGCTTGGACTCATAAATAGTTTTGAAGAATCAACAGGGAGAATGAGCTTCGGTGCATAAAAGTTTGTACTCTCCTTACTCTGTGAGCTAGATAGACATTATCTAAACATTCACTTAGGTTAAACATAGATAGTGCTCCATACAAGGAAAGGGAAGTAAATACATAGAAAATTACAAATACATAGAAAATTACTATTAACTAGTGTCCATCTTTGAATATAATCTTTGATAGATTTGACAAAAACAAAGGCCTGGTTGAATTGAATAAGTACCTGACTAATGGCACAGTGGGCAGAGCATCCTAGTCTCTGGACCTTTTGTAATGCCTTCACTCAACAAGTTCAAACTGCTTGAGGCAGAGATTAAGTAATTTGCCTAGGGTCACACAAACAGTCATTGTCTGAAGCCAGGATGAACTCAGATCTTGACCCTTCTCTATTGAACCACCTTTGGGAGCTTTGTTTTGATCTTCCCAATTTTTGTTTTACAAAGAAAGAAACGGGCAATCAATAACAATTGTGAAGAAAAAAGAGCATGGAAATAGGAGTCACTGTCTTGGACCTGCATCTGCCATGAACTTCCTGTTTAAATAAATCTGGGTTTCAGATTCCTCATCTGCAACATTTGGAGGTTGAATTAGATTTTCTCTAAGGTCTCTGGGGGCATCTACCATTCTATCATTCTCATGGTTAAGCAGAATGACAAAGGAAAAGAAATTTTGAGAAAGTAAAAATTTTAAAGTGTGCATGCAAAAATAGCTATCCTAAGTGGATAATCAGAAATATTTCATAAAAAGTATGACAGTATGAGTACAAAGTTCTCCAGAGTCATTTGCATTCAAGATTTGTAAAATATTACAATCATAAATGTATGAAGTTGGAAGCTTGGTACAAGGCTCATAAGGTCATAAATCCTACTTGAATGGAATGCCAGAGACCAATTTCCTAATCTCCTTTTAGTGATGAGGAAGCCAAGATCCAGGGACTTGTGCAGGGTCACTAGTCAATATGTGTCATAGATAGGACTTGGATTTAGTTCTTTATGTACTCTAAAGTGAAAACTTTATATATCATGATGCACTACTAATCCCCATTTTATAGATGAGGGAACTGAGGCTAAGTCAGGTTAAGTGATTTGCCAGTTAGTCAACAGACATTTATTAATATGCAACTACATAGTGTCAGTTATTGTGCTAAGCACTAGAGGTAAGAAGAAAGGAACTGAATAGTCCAAGATCTCAAGGAACTCACAACCTGAAGTGAGATTAGAAGTCTGGCTTTCTCAATTCCTAGTCCAAGGCTTTGCCTCTACATTCATGCTCCTTCTTGGTAGCCACCTGATAGGTAGGTGTAAGCAAGCTACCAGGATACTGTAGAAGGGGATTTATAGTATTTAACTTGTTTTATGTGGATAATGTATTTACATCTTCTTGTGTTTCTTCCCTTAAAAAAAAAAAAAAAGCAAAGAAATCTAAAAGTGACTTAAGTTAAAAAGAAAACATTTAAAAAAACAAATAACAAGAAACCTTCTCATGGACCAGATTTTTATTTCTAGAAATTTAGTAAAAGTTCATTACAAGCCATAATTTAAATGATTCCAGTTTTGTTAGCAAGTTGGACATATGTTTTCTTCTCCCCATCATGGTGATAACTGGCCACCTCTATATCATAAAGTTCTTTATAATCTGTTTGTTCTGATTTTTGTTGGCCTTGATATCTACCATGTATACCAGGATGGTGGTGTTCTGAGTTTATTTTATAACAGACTCAGGGACCAACGGAAACTTGATAGCATAGCAATCAATCTTATTTATCCTAGGGATATTTTTCCAAGTATCCTTGGGCTAAGTGTCTTAGAAGTATCTTGGATTATTGGAAGGTTAGAGATGTTAAGATTTCCTTTTTTTCCCTTTGTCCTCTCTTCAGCACAGCCTTTTTAATATTCAATGCCCATCAGATGGTTTCTATCTTGGAGAGGTCAGCTGTTTTACTTTCTGTGCCATCTTGGGGAAAAGACCTGTCATCCTATTTCATAATTAGTGATAAAGCTTAAAAAGCACTATTCCAGGAAGACCTAAACATTAGTTAACTTATCCATTAATTTTACTTTTGTCAGAATCTTTTCCTGGTAGTTTCAAAAAGCTAAAGAAAGGATGTGGACACCTTAGGGGAGAGAGGCATGTTGCTAAAGTTGTATAGAAAAGACAAAAGAGGAAACAGTAAAGGATGTGAAGATGGGGAGACAAGTCAAATATCTTTCTAAACCAGGAGTTTGTAAATGCCTGCTTTGGCATGCTGATGACCTCTTTACAAAATAATTTTGCTAATGCACAAAATAAAATACACAGGATTACAAAGAAAATTAATTCAATGTAATAGTTATAATAAAAAAAAGAAACTTATAGATCCCATATTTAAAATTTTATATAAACAATTTTGCCAAGGACCTGTCTGAGAAACATCTTTGTTCTTCATTTAAATAACTTTAGGCACTATTCTATTACCAAAAGATTCTTATTAGACATAAGCATTATGAGTTTAAAAAACAAAAACAGAAACAAAACGAGTTTTCCTAACCCAGTTGACACACTGGCATGTTCCACTCAAACAAAGATTCCAGTTAAAATCAAAATCTAAATGGAAAATCCTTATGCATATTTTAATTTAGAAATCTTCATAACTGGAAACCAGAAACGCTTTTCTGTCAACCCATGGACAGTCTGGATTTGAAATCAAATCTCAAAGTTAAAAAATTGTTACTTCAAAGACAGTACATCATTTTCCACTGAACAAATTTGGTTTTCTCATTACTGTCCTTCTCCAAATTTATATTTTTCTCCTTCCTTGAAAAAAGTAGCTGATCTTTTAATTCTTTGTATAGTCATGAATTTGATGTTAAGCCTATGTCATATGTATATTTTTATATTTCTTTTGCTTTTCAGCCTCATTAATGAGTCTTTGAGGGATCAATTACTAGTTACCATCCAGAAAACATTCACCTATACTCGAACTCAAGCTCAGCATCTTTTCATAATACTCATGGAATGCATGAAAAAGAAGGAATTGGTAAGTGAATAGGACCCTGGACCAAATTCTAATTAGGATGGGACAAGTCCACATAATATAACTTACTATCTATGTTCAACTGTTCAACTATGCTTAACACCAACCAACCTTATCAGTGAATTTGCCCCATGGGAAAGAATCCTTACTTATGACTCTAGTTCTAGATATGTAGAGGCTTTCTCTCTCATTCTGCCTTATGTGGTGACTTATTTTGCTCAATCATTCAAACATTCATTAAGGCTTATTATGTGACAAGCATTTTTCTAAGCAATAGGATACAGATAAAAAACAATAACAATTTGTCATCAAGAAGCTTGCATTCTAACTAAGGTAAAAGATAGTGAGTAGTGATGTTGGGAGATATAAGATGGAGAAAAGAGAAGAAGAAAGTCTTGATGAATGGCTTCAATTTTTTTTGATGAACTTAAAAGTGAAATCCTCACCTAGGAGAGGCAACTGAAAGGGCTCCATGGGAGGGTTAAAAACAAAAAGGAAGGGTTGGGAGAGCCATTATAGTGAGTTAGAGAGATAACCAATTAGGCAGAAGTAAATGATTACCTTGCAGTAACGGTCCAGTTGAGATTAGATAGAGATGTCTATTTAGTAGTTTCATGATTTTCTCTAACTCCATTCAGTATCATAAGAGCAAAGAGTAATATTGGATTGAGGGTTGAAAAAATGTGATAACCAAAGGGGAAGACATTTAAGAATAGAGGATATTGTAAAGTAAAAGGGGATTACTAAAGGGTCAAGATTGAGAAGGCTATTGCCAGAACAAGGATAATAGCCTGGGAATCTACTGAGAGATGGATTTATTGGTGTTCATACTAAAGATGAAGAAAAGAATCAGAGGAGCAGCTAGGTAGAGCAGTGGATAGAGCACCAGCCCTGAAGTCAGGAGGACCTGAGTTCAAATCTGGTCTCAGACACTTAACACTTCCTGGCTATGTGACTCTGGGAAAGTCACTTAGCCCCAATTGCCTCAGCAAAAAATAAATAAATAAGTCAATCAGGAATAATAAAGAGTATGTAATAATGGGATGATCAAATAAAGGGATTTGGGGGTCAATATACATGGAAGTGAAACATGTATTGTAATGTCAAGATTATAGTTATTACCATCCTTGTATGTAGCTGAGGTTGAACAGAAGAGTAAATAATGAAAACTAAGGTGTTTGGGGAAATAAATAATTAGGGTATTAAGGGTATCAGATATATTTTGAAAGCTTCTAGTATGAGGACAGGAGTTAGAATCAAAAAGAAGATTGTGAACTAAGTACTAATGCAGTGAGAAGAGGAAAAGAATTCCATGTTAATAGTTAATAGTTCCATAGTTAATAGTTAACAGCCACTACTCAATCTAGATTGAGTAATAAAATTTGGATGGTATGAACTTCAAAAGAGATATTGCTGAGTGACATGGTAAGAGAAAGTCTGGAAGGAGCAATGGGGAGCATCTACTTTCCCTCAGTGACCAAAAAGTAGAGATATATGAGGGGGAAGATTATATTAGAAGATTGGCCAGAGAATCAGAATTATCAGAAGAAAACAGTGTTTTAGTGAGTGCTTACAGACAGAAGATCTAAAAGAGAAATTTAAAATGAGAGGAGCTTTGATAATTATGGATCAGGCATTCTAGATGACACAAAGGAAAGGAGCAAGAATATCTAAAATGGGATGTTGAGGATTTAGGATTAAGATGGATGGGATTGAGAGAGGTCGAAATTGGGACAAGACAAGAGGTTTGCTCTTTGACAAATGGAGGCTCAGTGTTACAAGAACAAGGAGAATGATAGGGGGTGAAACTATGTTAACTTTTGAGAAATGAGCCCAAACAGGTGATAAGTGGATGGGGACAGGTCCACTGTGGAAGGCAAGTGATTAGAAGATTCTTAGTCCTTCAAAATCCTGGAAGGCAGTGTTGTATCCTGTTAGTCACCAGAAAGCTTGCCTCATGATAGGATGAGCAGCAGGATATATATCCTAGTCCAGGATATATGTCCAGGAGAGACTGTTTGACCAGTTTTCCAATATAACTCCTTCCCTCATATATCTCTACTACTTGGTCACTGAGGAAAAGTAGATGATCCCCATTGCTACTTCCAGATTTTCTCTCTACCATTATCACTCAGCAACATCTCTTTTGAAGTTCACACCATCCAAATTTTATTACTCAGTCCAGATTCTGATGGCTGTCAACTACTAAGAATTCCATAATTCCATAATTCTTTTTCCTTCCTCACTGAAATTAGTGCCTAGTTCAATCTTCTTTTTAATTCCAACTCCTATCTTCATACTTACCAGAAGGCAAGAGATAGCATGATAGTAGGACAATTTGTTTGTGACAAGCATGAGAGGTATCATTTTGGTACTGTTAAGAGAGAAAAAGAGCCTCTGGAAATAGCCAAAAATCAGGGGTTGCTTTCCTGGTCCCACCTCTTGGTAGGCACAAAGTCAAGCTTAGCACTATTGTGAATGTTGCCACATCTACATGTTTTGCCAGTTGAGCTCATAATCTCCTTGATGAAAGCTGGTTCCTTCCTTTTTCCTTTGAACTTACTGTGGTATTTCTTGTTCAGTCTTTTTCATCAAATATTTGTAGTAGTGCTTAAAGAGTTATGACAAATACAATAAACAAATACACTTCAAATAACAAATTCAAGCAGCAAAATGGGTATTCTTTTCCCCTAGTAAACCATGTTTCTGTTAACTTGATTTTAGCTTTGAGATTTCATTTTCTTTCCCAATGGTGAATCATTTATGTCCAGTGTAAAAGGAATGATTCCTTTCTCCCTCAGTGGGGCTCTTAAGACCAAACTAGTTTAGAAACAAATTCAGGGATTTGGCTTAATTCATTTGTCTTAAACATTTTCTAAGTACTTAAAGTGTTCAGAATAATTGTTATAGGTATTGGGAAAGCTATATCATTTGAATATGACACAGTTTCTGCCCTCATGGAGTTCACTGTCTATTAAGACAAAGCCATGCTGTTGGAGGAAATATAATGAATTTAGTCATTTGTTCTGTAATACCAGAGAAACTGACATAAGCAAGAGATTGATTATTTTAATCTTTATGGTGAAGAGTTTAGCTTGCTGACCTCATGGGACTCTTGTTCAAAGCATTCGGTGCACATAAACCGAGGCAGGGAACTTATATAGAGTTTTAGCTATCTAGGGTTTGCAAACAGAATACATAATCTGAATATACAATCTTATAGGGAAACCAAAGGCAGATAATGGGGGCAAGAACACTGGGAACATGACAAGCCATGTTAAGTGTGGGTCCATGCCTAATTTCTGCCATACTAATTTCCAGTTTTCCCAGAAGTTTTTGTCAAATAGTGAATTCTTATCCCAAAAGTTGGGGTCTTTGGGTTTGTCAAACACTAGATTGCTATAGTTATTTCTTGGAATCTTTACAAAGTGATAGGTAGATGGATTAGATGGATAGAAACACAGAGACATTGAGAAATATATAGATTAAAAAATGAAAAGAAAAAAATCTTACTGAGCCTGGACAGAAGAGATAAGGTGTATGGTTGCTAGCATTTGTCACCAATCTATGAGTTATCTATTCTCTACCAGTGTCACTTCTGAGATATATTTCTGTGCATAGCTGAGCTAAGTCAAAATATTTCCAAATAATTTTGTTTCTATCCAAATCTCAACTGTTTACTAGCAGTGAGTCATAATGATTCTTCTCCTCCTCTAGCATGGGTTCTATTCCAACTGTTTCCTCCTCTCCCTCAGAAAGATTTTTTTTTCTACCATTGCAGGAATGGCTTGATAGCCTTTTGACTTTGTACAAAGTAAGCTGAAAACTGGGAGAGGCTCATTTTCTGACGCTCTCTTGCAGTTGCAGACAAGCTCACAGATGCTCAGTAGGCACAGGTATAAAAAGAATCAGAGAAGAGGCAGAAAGTGGCAGAGCAGATGCCAGGCCTAGCTCATGCAGTAAACAAATAAACATGGGCATATGCAGCAAAAAGCTCAGGGAAAACAGAGAAAAGCAGAAAGCAGAAAAGCTTCCTCCTGATAGTAAGCCTGATGAGTAAGACTCCTTGGGCCATCCCCAAGAAAAGATAGAAAGATCTGAGTTAACTCATCAGCCCTTTTGGGCATGCCTAGTAGGAAGATATTCATACTCTCACCAAGCTGTGAGAGATGTAGAAGACCCTCACCCAAAATGACTACTCAGAGATCACTCAGTAGAAGGCAGAAAAGTTGTTTATTGAAAACCTCCGGAGGATGAGCCATCCCATCGCAAGATAAGAAAGAGAAAGCTCACAGTAGGAGGGCTAAAGAAGTAGTAAAGATACATAGCTTTTATACAAGAAATTACATCACAAGTAAGAGAACATTGAGAAAGGGAGGGGAAGGCATCTAATTGGTTGTTGCTATTTGGGGAGATTGGAATGGAAGGTTTCTGTTTCCCTGAAATCTTCTGATTTCTAGGAAACAGAAAGTCAGGCCTTCAGGCTTAATCAAGTAGACAGTGGTCCAGCTAATAGACTAAATATCGATAAATGTCAAATACCAATAAATGTCATCAGCTCAGGTTAAGTAAATATGTTTCTAGCTGGCCAAGGCTCAAGTAAATATGAGTCTGCACATATTATATGGGTCATAGGGGAGACACAGAAATAATAAAATACAGAAAAAGAATTCATACATTTCTGTAAGTTCTTCACCTTATCTATTCCTCACAAAGCTATTGGTATCCCAGTATAAGTGCAATAGCTCACAATTAACACAGTTGATTCTTATCTATGGCAATATATTTTGTTTTTTATGATGTAAGGAATTCATTCATCCTTGAACTGAATGAGCATAGCATCAGATCCTTTTCACAATGGTGATCAGAAGAAAGGAACTTTCATATGTATGCTCTCTAAATTACACCTGAAACAAAATAATTACAAATCCTCCAGGAATAGCAAACTGAGAAAAATGAATGGATGAGATAAGTTAAGACAAAACCATGAAAATACTATCATCAGAAAGCACTAGAATTAATGCCAAACAATGTAACCTTAATGAATGGGCTTTTAGTGATACATAACTGATGTTATGTATATATAACTGATATATATAAAACTGATGAATGTATATAAAACTGATGATCCTTTCATAAGCAATGATTTTTTTTTTTAATTTAAAAGTAGGCAGTATACTGGAAAAGCATTGGTTTGAGAGTCAGGATATAGGTGTTTTTCACTGATTTGGTGTGTGAACTTGGGCAAACCACATAGCCCTCTGTGATCCTGTTTCCTCATCTATAACTGACAATTGACTTGAAATTGGGCCCTCACTTCTTTTCTGACTCTGTCACCATTCCTCATTTACCTCTTCCATCCTCAAAGGTCCCTTCTCCCATTTGATGAGATTAGATTCAGGGAACCAAATGATGAGATTAGATTCAGGGAACCAAAATGATGAGATTAGGGTTCTTGGTGGTCAGGGAGTTAAATGAAGAGGTTAGTAGCAGGTTTGGGGTTCAGGGAACCAAATGAAGAGGTTTGGTTCCCCTAAATCCCCTTTAGGATTCGTGCAAGATAAGGAATTGTGAGAACTCCCCTTCTGGCGGCCCGCAGAGGTACTTCTTTACAAACCCCGAAAAGTTAGACTGATAAAAAGAAGTTTATTATAAGCATTGGGTAGTCAGCTTTTGCTATGCATGAATAGAAAGGCTGAATTCCTTAGTGGTGAGGCCCTAGCAGTGAAGCAAGTAGTGGAGGAGTCCTGGCAGAGAGAGAATTTCTAGCAGAGAAATCCCAATAGACAGGTATAAAGTTTTAGGTGAGGGTAAAGAGAGGGTAACACTGAAAAAGAATATTCCAGCAGGCAGAGTTTGTTAATATGCCATGGATGATATATTAGGAGAGGATTTAAAATTGGTTCTTTTGTAAAAGAAGCCTTTGGCTACAAGCCAAGGCCTGTTCCCAATCGGGGCCCTTCATCACATTGATGAGTTCTTCCTAGAACTTCCATTCTGATTTAAGTCCTGCCTTCTGCAGATACCTTTTTAATCCACTTGCCCCTTAAGAATGGAGGACTCTGAAGCTCCTCAACATTTTTACTTATATTTTTATCATCAGCTCTTATCTCACTGACATGTAAATGTTTTTTTAAATGCTTCTTGATTGATTGACTAATATACTAAAAACAGTGGAAGGTACTTTCTCTTTGAAAATGCTTTATTCTTGTCTTTATAACTTCAGCAACTAATACAATGTCTAGAACATAGTAGATGCTTAATAAATGCTAATTAATTAACTGAGTCATTCATTGAAAGAGCATTTTTTGAATGTCTATTCTGTGCAGGACACAATTTATTGCAGGATCCTAAGACAAAATCAAACCAACTTAAATTAACTAGGTGGAGTTGTTGCTCCATCCAACTAGAAAAATCTTACAAAGAAATTCTAATCTAGTAAAATCTAGGCCATTGTATTTTAGTCAACTAAATCTGAATGCAGGTAGACACCTCTCTCCCTGTTTTTGTCTAGCTTAATCTAGGCAGAAATAGTCTGGATGAGAGTAAAAACAAAATAAAATCAGTTATAATCATGAGCCCTAGGCCCTCATTAGAATAATACATCTCTCATTATAATATTCATTCTTCTAATTGTTGACCAAGATCCCTTTGATCCCAGTATATCTCTCCATTTAATAAACTATTAAATTGGTCTCTAATCTCTGTCTTGCTCAGTTTCTCTGGCATTACAAACCAATTATAGTTGATTGCCAGCACCATGAGAGGTTCTTGGCATTCAAGAGTGCCACTTATTTTAAACTTTATTACTATATTTTAAACCTTTCTTCAAGTCAAACATAGTAATTTTTATCACTCATTGCTTATGGTAGAATCCTATAGAAAGATTCCATGGGCTCACAGAGGATCCTGCCAATCAGTCAGTAAATATTTATTAAACACCTAATGAAGCAGATTGAGAGAGCATAGTTTTAGATTGTTAAAGAGGAATAGAATGGAAGAGTGTCATTTTAGATTGTCAAAATAGCAGAGTTGTGGTTTGAGAGAATTGAAACAATCACGTGAAACATTTATCAGAGGTCACAAAGGTTTTCCCCTTATTATATAAAATAACTTCCAAATATGACTAAGCAAGGCAGAATCACATAAGATTATGTAATGTGCTTCTGGATTGGGGGGGAGAGGCTTTAAAAGCCTCAAGGGAAAAAAGGAGTAAAGGCAGTGACTGGGGAGTAAGAAGAAGAGTTAAGGAAAAACTGGGGAGGAATTAGGGAGAGGCCAGGGAGGGGTTAAAGAGGAGCCCAGTGGAGTCTACTTCACTGACCTGACCCCAGATTTGTCTAACAAAGACAATCTCAACAGTCAATTTGTATGCAACAATGGAAACAGGATGGGTACATTAAGATTACTATTTGAAGTTCAAATCCCACATCACTCAGTGCTAGGCATTGTTGCTAAGTGCAACACACTCTCTTGAAACTGCAAAGAAGACAAAGGTCCAAGACATTCTGAAGAAAACCTAGATAATTTATGCAACCCAGAATCCTCAGACTTGGATTCATAACCAGCATCAGGTTCACCTGGTCATTTCCATATCATATCACAGAACATTCTCCACCTTCCATTCCTTTCCAATTTTGGTGCTAAGAACAGTAATCAAATAGACACTAACATTGCTGGAAGAGATGTGTCAATCATTTGCCCAAGGATGTCAATCATCACTGTCTTTGACTTCCTTTTCTAAAACCTCCCTTTCCCCATATGAATTGTCTTCCCTTATTAATATAAGTCCCTCAGTAGCAGAGGATGTCTTCCTTGCCTGTATTGATGGCATTGTAGATAAGTGCTATTTTTGAAATGATAAAGACTTGAGTTCAAATCCTGTCTCATATACTTACTAGTTCTGTGAACCTAGGCAAATCAACTAACCTTTTTCAGCTCAGTTTTTTCATCTGTAAATTAGAAATAGTAACACACACCTCAGACTTGTTATGAGGCTCAAATCAAATTAGATAACATGGGAAAATCACTTTGTAATCCTTAAAATACCATATGTTATTGTCATGCCCAATTTATGCCAAATGATGAGCACTTAAGTTTGTTTAATTTATTCATAACACTTTAAACTGGTAAAAGGTAGGGGCTGACTGAAATGCTCTGCAGGGATCATTTTAGCCAGAATATATTCTTTTTTTTTCTCTCCTATTCCTGCTAATTCTTTTACTTCACTTTTACCAGTTAACTTGCCTTGCTCTTAACTTCCCAGCTCCTTCCCCTTCCCTCTGTGGATCCCTCCTTTATCTTCTTCCCTTACTCTTTCCCTCTCTCTTTTTCTTATTCCCATTAATCTATACACCTTATCCCACTCCCATTAATCTACACACTCTTCTATACCCCACTTTTTCCTATTCTGTCCCTCCTTATTTCTTTATAGATTATGCCTTTCTTATGCACCATCTTTGTACTTATATGTATTGTTCCCTCTTTAACTTACTCCTAATATGAGTAGGTTTTCAGAATTACCAGCTCTCTTCCCCCATTTAATTCCTCCATGTCAATTCTTGCTTGCTCCATACCTCATTCACATAGCACAATAACTATTTTTATTTTTTCCTAGACCATTTTGTTTTTTAAAATTACATTACAGCTCTAATCCAGTCTTTTTTTTTTGTAGCTTTTTATTTATAAGATATATGCTGCGTAATTTTTCAGCATTGACAATTGCAAAACCTTTTGTTCCAACTTTTCCCCTCCTCCCCACCCCCTCCCCCAGATGGCAGGTTGACCAATACATGTTAAATATGTTAAAGTATAAGTTAAATACAACATTATATATATACATATATATATATATGTATATATATATATATATATATATACACACACACACACATGTCCATACAGTTATTTTGCTATACAAAAAGAATTGGACTTTGAAATAGTATACAATTAGCCTGTGAAGGAAATAAAAAATGCAGATGGACAAAAATAGAGGGATTGGGAATTCTATTTAGTGGTTCATAGTCATCTCCCAGAGTTCTTTCGCTGGTGTAGCTGGTTCAATTCATTACTGCTCTGTTGGAACTGATTTGGTTCATCTCATTGTTGAAGAGGACCACATCCATCGGAATTGATCATCATATAGTATTGTTGTTGAAGTATATAATGATCTCCTGGTCCTGCTCATTTCACTCAGCATCAGTTCATGTAAGTCACTCCAGGCCTTTCTGAAATCATCCTGCTGGTCATTTCTTACAGAACAATAATATTCCATAATATTCATATACCGGGATGCTTACAAGGTGCTATCAGTTATCTAATTTAGCATGGTACTTAACAGTTTTCTAGTTCACTAATGTACTTAGTACTTAGTTCTACAAGATTCACACCCTTACAATAACATATATAAGCTAAGAGCCTCAACCTGGATTGAGTATGGGACATTCAGAATTCAGAAAGGACAAGCCCACTCTCAGGGGAGGAGACAGATTCATTCCATTTTCCACCTTTGTGCTGGCTGGAGACATTCAGAGGGAGCTAGAGGCTGAAGCTGGCAGAGGCAAAGGACTAGTGGCAAGAGCTCTTAAAACCAAGGAGAGAGATAGACCTCTAAGAAAGCTAACTGGGCTCAAAAGAGAAAATAAAGGATTTGGATATTAACTCCTGGCTGCATTTTGGGGTGATTATTACTCTGAACTGAAATGAAGGCTGCTCCCAGAAGCCCCCCAAGAAACCTGCTCCCAGAGAACATTATATTTTAGAGAAGAATATTAAACAAAATTTATTCAGCTATTCTCCATTTGATGGGCATCCACTCAGTTTCCAGTTCCTGGCCGCTACGAAGAGGGCTGCCACAAACATTCTTGCACATACAGATCCCTTTCCTTTCTTTAAAATCCCTTTGGGATATAAGCCCAGTAGTAACAATGCTGGATCAAAGGATATGCATAGTTTCATAATTTTTTGAGCAGAGTTCCAAATCTCTCTCCAGAATGGCTGAATGTATTCACAATTCCACCAACAATGTATCAGTGTCCCAGTTTTCCCACATACCCTCCAACATTCCACATTATCTTTCCCTGTCACTCTAGCCAATCTAACAGGTATGTAGTTGCCTTAATTTGCATTTCTCTGATTAATAATGACTTGGAGCATCTTTTCATATGGCTAGAAATAGTTTCAAATTCTTCATCTGAGAATTATCTGTTCATATTCTTTGACCATTTATCAGTTGGAGAATGGCTTGATTTCTTATAAATTAGAGTCAATTCTCTATATATTTTGGAAATGAGGCCTTTATCAGAACCTTTGACTGTAAAAATGTTTTCCCAGTTTATTGCTTCCCGTGTAATCTTGTCTGCATTTGTTTTGTTTGTGCAAAAACTTTTCAATTTGATTTAATCAAAATTTTCTATTTTGTGATCCATAATGATCTCTAATTCTTCTTTGATCAAAAATTCCTTCCTCTTCCACAGGTCTGAGAGGTAAACTATCCTATATTCTTCTAATTTATCTATAATCTCATTCTTTATGCCTAGATCATGAACCCATTTTGACCTTATCTTGGTGTATAGTGTTAAGTGTGGGTCAATGCCTAGTTTCTGCCATACTAATTTCCAATTTTCCCAGCAATTTTTGTCAAGCAATGAGTTCTTATCCCAAAAGCTGGGAGCTTTGGGTTTTTCAAACACTAGATTATTAAAGTTATTGACTATTTTATCCTTTGAACCTAACCTAGTCCACTGATCAACTAATCTGTTTCTTAGCCAATACCAACTGGTTTTGGTAACTGCTACTTTATAATATAATTTTAGATCTGATACAGCTAGATCACGTTCATTTGATTTTTTTTTTCATTAATTTTCTTGAAATTCTTGACCTTTTGTTTTTCCATATGAACTTTGTTGTTATTTTCTCTAGGTCATTAAAATAGTTTTTTTGGAGTCTGATTGGTATAGCACTAAATAAATAGATTAGTTTAGGTAGTATTGTCATCCTTATTATATTTGCTCATCCAATCCAAGAGCATTTAATATTTTTCCAATTGGTTAGATCTTGTGTGTGGAAAGTGTTTTGTAGTTTTGCTCATATAGTTCCTGATTTTCCCTTGGAAGATAGATTCCTAAATATTTTATACTATCAGTAGTTACTGTAAATGGAATTTCTCTTTGTAACTCTTAAGTGTTGGATTTTGTTAGTGATATATAAGAATGCTGATGACTTATATGGGTTTATTTTGTGTCCTGCAACTTTGCTAAAGGGGAGGATTATTTCTAATAGCTTTTTAATAGAATCTCTGGGTTTCTGTAAATATACCTTCATATCATCAGCAAAGAGTGATAATTTGGTTTCCTCGTTGCCTACTCTAATTCCTTTAATCTCTTTCTCAACTCTTATTGCCAAAGCTAGCATTTCTAATACAATATTGAATAGTTGTGGTGATAGGAGGCAACCTTGTTTCACTCCTGATTTTACTGGGAATGCTTCCAGTTTATCCCCATTACATATGATGCTTACTGATAGTTTTAAATAGATGCTACTGATTATTTTAAGGAAAAGTCCATTTATTCCTATACTCTCAAGAGTTTTTAATAGGAATGGATATTGGATTTATCAGATGCTTTTTCTGCATCTATTGAGATGATCATAAGTTTTTTGTTAATTTGGTTATTAATATGGTCAATTATACTAATAATTTTTCTAATATTGAACCAGCCCTGTATTCCTTGTGTAAATCCTTCTTGATCATGGTATATTATCCTGGGAACGATTTTATGTAGTCTTTTTGGTAAAATCATATTTAAAATTTTAGCTCCAATATTCATTAGGGAGATTTTTTAAAATTTTCTTTCTCTGTTTTCAACCTACCTGGTTTAGGTATCAGTACCATATCTGTGTCATAAAAGGAATTTGGTAAGACTCCTTCATTCCCTATTTTTTCAAATAGTTTATATAGCATTGAGACTCATTGTCCTTTAAATGTTTGGTAGAATTTACATGTAAGTCTATTTGGGGCTGGGGATTTTTTCTTAGGGAGTTGATTAATAGCTTGTTCTATTTCTTTTTCTGAAATGGGACTGTTTAAGCAATTTACTTCCTCCTCTGATAATCTGGGAAGCCTATATTTTTGGAGGTAGTCATCCATTTCACTTAGGTTATCAAATTTATTGGCATAAAGTTGGGCAAAGTAACCCCTTATTATTTCTTTAATTTCCTCTTCATCAGTGGAAAATTCTCCCTTTTCATTTTTAAGACAACTAATTTGATTTCCCTCTCTCCTTTTTCTAATCAGATTTATGAAAGGTTTATCAATTTTATTGGTTTTTCATAAAACCAACTCTTAGTTTTATTAGTTCAATAGTTTTTTTCTATATTATTAATTTTTCCTTTTAATTTTAGAATTTCAAGTTTAGTAATTGATTGGGTGTATTTAATTTGGTCTTTTTCTAGCTTTTTAAGTTGCAGGCCCAATTCATTGATCTTCTCTTTCTCTATTTTATTCAAGTAAGCCTCTAAGGATATAAAATTTCCCCTTATTACCGCTTTGGCTGCATCCCATAAATTTTGGTATGATGTCTCACCGTTGTCATTATCTTGAGTGAAATTATTAATTGTGTCTATAATTTGCTGTTTTACCCAATCATTCTTTAAGATGAGATTATTTCATTTCCAATTACTTTTTGGTCTATTTACCCCTAACTTTTTGTTGAATGTAGTTTTTATTGCATCGTGATCTGAAAATAAAGCATTTACTATTTCTGCCTTCCTGCATTTAATTTTGAGGTCTTAATGTCCTAATACATGGTCGATTTTTGTATAGATTCCATCAACTGTTAAGAAGAAAGTATACTCATTTCTGTCACTATTCAGTTTTCTCCAAAGAGCTATCATACCTAATTTTTCTAATATTCTATTTACTTCCTTAATTTCTTTCTTATTTGTTTTATGGTTTGATTTATCCAATTCTGAGAGTACAAGGTTGAGATCTCCCACTATTATAGTTTTGCTGTCTATTTCTTCTTGCAACTCCCTTAATTTCTCCTTTAGGAAGTTAGATGCTATAGCACTTGGTGCATATATGTTTAGTATTGATATTGCTACCCTTTAGCAAGATATAATTTCCTTCCTTATCTCTTTTAATTCAATCAATTTTTGCTTTTGTTTGATCTGAGATAAGGATGGCTACCCCTGCTTTTTCGACTTCACCTGAAGCATAATAGATTCTGCTCCAACTTTTTACCTTTACTCTGTATGTGTATCCCTGCTTTAAATGTGTTTCCTGAAAACAACATATTGTAGGGTTCTGACTTTCAGATCCAGTCTGCTATCTCCACTTTATGGGAGAGTTCATCCCATTCACATTTATGGTTAAAATTACTCATTCTGTATTTCCTGCCATTTTATTATCTCCAGATTATGCTTTTCTTTTTCTTGCCCCTCTTTCCCCTTTTCTTAGTATTAAACTTATGGGCACCACTTGCATCACGCAGCTCTCCCTCTTTAGGATCCCTCCCACCCACTTTGAATCCTTTCCCCTTTCTAATACCTTTCCTTTATTACTCTTCCCCTTTTCCCTTTTCCTCTTCCATTTTTTAATGAAGTGAGAGAAGTTTCTCTGTAAACCAAATATGTCTATTATTTTCTCTTTGAGCCAATTCTGATGAGATTAAGATTCATATAATATTCCTCCCCCTCTCTAAATTCCCTCAGATATGATAGGTTTCCTTTGCCTCGCCATGGGATATAGTTTCCCTCTTTTTATCTCCCCTTTTCCTTTTTCTGGCGCTATCCCCTTTTCATTTCTACTTCCCTTTTTAATGTTATATCAGTAAAATCAAATTATACATGTATCTTTATGTACATCTACAACAGAAATACAGTTCTCAAGAATTCTTTTTATCTTTTTCTGTTTCTCTTGAGTCCTGTGGTTGGAGATCTAATTTTTTGTTTAGATCTGGTTTTTTTTCCTTTACAAATGGAATTCATCTATTTCATTAAATGTCCATCTTCTTCCCTGGAAGAAAATGCTCAGCTTAGCTGGGTATTTTATTCTTGGCTGCATTCCAAGTTCTTTTGTCTTTTGGAATATCAGATTCCAGACCCTTCAATCCTTTAATATGGAGGCAGCCAGATCTTGAGTGATCCTTATTGTGGCACCTTGGTATTTGAATTGTTTTTTTTTTTTTTTTTCTGGCTGTTAGTAATATTTTCTCCTTAGTCTGATAGTTCTGAAATTCAGCCACAATATTCCTTGGAGTTTTTATTTAAGGTCTTTTTCAGAAGGTGCTCAATGAATTCTTTCAATGCCTATTTTATCTTCTGATTCTATTATAACTGGGCAGTTCTCTTTGATGATTTGGCTCTTTTTTTATTGTAATTTTTGGGAAGTCCAATAAGCCTCAGGTTATTTCTCCTAGATCTATTTTCCAGGTCTGTTGTTTTTTTCCAAGTAGATATTTAACATTTTATTCTAATTTTTCTTTCTTTCTTTCTTTCTTTTTTTTTTTTTTTTTTGGTTTTGCTTGACTAATTCTTGATGTCTCAATGAATCATTCATTTCTGTTTGTTCAGTTCTGATTTTTAATGAGTTATTTTCTTCATTAGCTTTTTTTACTTTTTTTTGTATATGTCCAATTGAGTTTTTAATTAAGTTGTTTTGCTCTATGGAATTTTTTTCATTTCGTTTTTTTTTTTTAACCAAATTATTTTCTTTTTCCAATTCACAAATCCTACTTTCTTGGGAGTTCTTTATCTTTTCCAATTCACAAACAATACTTTCCTGGGAGTTCTTTTCCTTTTCCAATTCACAAATTCTGTTTCCCTGCACTTCCTGGGGGTTCTTTACTTTTTCCAATTCACATTTCAGGAAGTCATTACTTTCTTGCATAGCTTCTTTTTCCTTTCCCCATTTTTCTTCTAGATCTCTTTTAAGATTTTTTGTAGTTTCTTCTAAGAGAGCCCTCTGCGATGGGGAACAGATTACATCCCCCTTTGGGGTATTGTCTGGAGACTGTATGCTATTAATCTCCTCAGGTTTGAAAACTTGCTCTCTTTCTGTATAGACGCTATCAACCATCCTATTTTTTTTAACTCATTTTTTTTAAAGCTTTTAGGGTCTGCCTTCAGGGCAAGGAGGTTACCAGCTTCTTCTGCAGAGCAGGTGTAAGTATATGGACAGTAGATATCCTGCCAATGGGCTGCAAAGAGCAGCGAGGTGCGGAAGTGTTCTGGGAAAAGTTCCCCACCAGAAGTGACTCAGGTCTGGGTATCACAGCAGAGTTGTAGAAGTGCCCAGTGAAGAACCCCGCTGTGCAGATTAGTGATTGCCCTGGGGCTAGACACTGAGCAGCAAAAGTGTCACTATCCCAAGCCAAATCCCTCCATGGGGCTGTGGGTATTAGCAGTTGCTCAGCAAATAATCCTTCACAACACTGGAAGTTTCTCTGCCTAAGGGAGCACAGTCGAGTTGCAGAAGTTCTCTTGCCCCAGGCCAAGCCCCACACTGTACAAATTAGAGGCTGCCCCAGACTGCACCCCTCTGCCGTGCAGATTTGTGATTGCCCCAGGCCTGTGCTGCAGAATGTGTCTTCACAGCTGTGCTGTGGTCTCTGTGCTAAGTCACTTCCAGTTTTGGGTGGATATAGCCAGATCCTGTAAGGTTCTAGTGTTTTTTTAGAGTACCCTCTACCTTTGGCTTTAATTTATCTGCTGATCTATTGCTTTGCAATCAAAGCAGAGCAGTCAGCCTATGGGCAGAGTCATCTCTGTAAATTTTCTAACCACAGAGGCCACTCCCGCCTTGTCTGCTCAATATGCTAGCCTCTGATTCTATCCCTGTTTGTACTGGTCTGTTCCCACTGCTCAGGAGAAATCTTTTCTGGCGATCTTCCAAATTATCTTCGGCTGGTAAGTTGTTGCATTTCCAATCTTTGTGAATTTTACCTGTCAAGCGCTTTTTTTGAGGCTAAATTTAATACTTGATAGTGAAGGTATGAGAGAGGCTCAGAAAGTCCCGAGTGCCTTTTCTGCCATCTTGGCTCCATCCTGCCTCTCCCCCCCCCCCCAGTCTTTTTTTAGAGCTCTCCAATTATTAATGTAAGTCTTTGGCATATGACTTAGATTTCCATGTATAAAATATAAACACTTTGCCCTTATTGAGTCCCTTGAAATTAGTTGTTAATGTTGGCTCTTAATATGTTAAATTTTCTATTGAATTCAGGATTATTTGAAACAAAATCCTGGAAAATTTGACAGTTCATTGAACATGTCTTTTTTTTTTTTTTCATTCTATATTACATTTAATTTTGCTGGATATAATGTTTCTGGCCACAACCTTAATTCTTTTGATTATCAGTATTCTAGAATCTTCAGTCTTTGCTTGTAGCTACTGATAAATCCTATGCAAGTCTAATTGTGATTCCAGCATATCTGAATTGTTGTTGCTGTTGTTTGTTACTTGTAAAATTTTCTCTTTGATCTGGAAGTTTTAAAATTCAGTAATAATGTTCCTACATATTTTCCTTATAGGCAGAATATGTTCGAGTATAATGACAGACATTGATATTCTTAAACTCTTAAATGCCATGTTCATCTATATCCTCTTTCACCTCATCTGAATTATAGTACCAACTAAGTGATTGCCTGATTCTAAGAACAGTAATGTATCAACAACAGCCCCTCATTACTACCATTGCTGAAAAAAATACTACTGGTACTCTACCTGGTAAAGACCAAGTTTGGCAGAAGCCAACTTATGGCTTCATTAAACTCTTTTAAAAAGCCATATTATGACAGAAATTAGGCATGGACCCACACTTAACACCATATACCAAAATAAGATCAAAATGGGTCCATGATTTAGGCATAAAGAACAAGATCATAAATAAATTAGAAGCACATAGGATAGTTTACCTCTCAGACTTGTGGAGGAGGAAGGAATTTATGACCAAAGAAGAACTAGAGATCATTATTGATCACAAAATACATAATTTTGATTACATCAAATTAAAAAGCCTTTGTACAAACAAAACTAATGCAAACAAAATTAGAAGGGAAACAACAAATTGGGAAAACATTTTTATAGTTAAAGGTTCTGATAAAGCCCTCATTTCCAAAATATATAGAAAATTGACTCTAATTTATAAGAAATCAAGCCATTCTCCAACTGATAAATGGTCAAAGGATATGAACAATTTTCAGATGATGAAATTGAAACTATTTCCATTCATATGAGTGTTCCAAATCACTATTGATCAGAGAAATGCAAGTTAAGACAACTCTGAGATACCACTACACACCTGTCAGATTGGCTAAGATGACAGGAAAAAAATAATGATGAATGTGGGAGGGGATGTGGGAAAACTGGGACATTGATGCGTTGTTGGTGAAGTTGTGAACGAATCCAACCATTCTGGAGAGCAATCTGGAATTATGCCCAAAAAGTTATCAAACTGTGTATACCCTTTGATCCAGCAGCTACTACCAGGCTTATATCCAAAAGAAATACTAAAGAAGGGAAAGGAATGTGTATGTTCCAAAATGTTTGTGGCAGCCCTGTTTGTAGTGGCTAGAAACTGGAAAAGAATGGATGCCCATCAATTGGAGAATGGTTGGGTAAATTGTGGTATATGAATGTTATGGCATATTATTGTTCTGTAAATAATGACCAGCAGGATGAATACAGAGAGGCTTGGAGAGACTTACATGAACTGATGCTAAATAAAATGAGCAGAACCAGGAGATCATTATATACTTCAACAACGATACTGTATGAGGATGTATTCTGATGGAAGTGGATATCTTCGATAAAGAAAAGATCTAATTCAGTTCCAGTTGATTAATGATGGACAGAAGCAATGACACCCAAAGAAAAAACACTGGGAAATGAGTGTGAACTATTTGCATTTTTGTTTTTCTTCCCAAGTTATTTTTACCTTCTGAATCCAATTCTTCCTGTGCAACAAGAGAACTGTTCAGTTCTGTACACATACATTGTATCTAGGATATACTATAACATATTTAACATGTAGAAGACTGTTTGCCATCTAGAGGAGGAGATGGAGGGAGGGAAGGGAAAAGTTGGAGCAGAAGTGAGTGCAAGGGATAATGTTGTAAAAAATTACCCAGGCATATGTTCTGTCAATAAAAAGTTACAATTTTTTTTTAAAGCCATATTAGTGGTTCAAGCGAGCACCAATCCTAGACTGACAACATGGGGAGCCTCCTCACAATTTTTTGGCATATAAATTTTCTTACAACAAAGGTTCTAAAACTAGTATTTCTGAATGGTTCTGCTTCTTATTTCAATTCATCTGAAGTACAATACTTTTTCCAGTCTTCTGAATTTACAAGTTCAAGCCTTGTATTCTTATTGATGTGAGAATTAATAAATAACTATTTATTAATTACTTTGTGCCAGACAGCATACTAGACATCTGGAATGTAAATACTAAGGTAAAATAAAACTTATTTTCCACAAGTTTGTAGTCTAATATTATTCAGTCATGTTCAGTCATGTCCAACTCTTCATGATCCTATTTAGGGTTTCTTTGACAAAGATGCTACAGTGATTTGCCATTTCTTTCTCCAGCTCATTTTACAGTTGAGGAATTAGACAACCAGGATTAAGTGAGTTAGCCAGGGTCACAAAATTAGTAAATATTTGAGACCAGTTTTGAATTCAGGAAACTGAACACAGTCAGTGTTTTCCTGACTTCAGCCTCTGTATTATATCTACTGTGCCTTATGTGATAGGCACTGCCTATCCACTTGAATGGCAAAGACTGTAAGTAATGAGGGGTGAGAGCCAAGGTGGTATGAGACTTTCTTTATTACAAAAACTGCAATTCCTTTTATCATCTCAGTACCTGTGTCTACTCCCAACATCATACTTAAGCACATTCTAACCTATAGTAGATACATGATTCTTTACAGGAAGCTATGTTGTATGTATTCCTTTCCTAATAATGATATTCAAGGTAGTTCCTCCAAGGTCTAGCACGCCTCCCCTCTAAGGTCCAGAATGCCTCTCCTGGGAATTGCCACGTTGCTTCTTAGGGTGGGACCCCTTCCTCCCAACACCATCTTGTTCACCCTTACAAGGCTTTCAGTTTACCTGAGCCCATGCCCTATTTGATGTCAAAGGCTGGTGGGGGGTTGGCAAGTCCTCTTACAATTCCCCCTTTTTATTTTTATGCGACAATTCTGCTAGCTTGAATTTTTGAATATTGATAGCATACTGGATGGAGATTAATACAGATCTAAAAATCATTGGTAATAAGCATAGGGTTATTACAACTACTAATATAATTGCTCCTATAGTGATTTCAAGTTGTTTCCAGTGATCCCATGGGTCAGCTTGCTGAAAGAATGAGATGATTTTATCTGCAATATCACTGGGTTGATCACAGCTTGATCAATACTATCTGCAATCTGAGCCAATCTACTTAACTCATAAGTCACATTTTCCAAACTTAATCCATGTAATTGAGCCCTAATTATCTCCCATTGTATTTGGGTTTCATTATAAACTGCATCAGTTAGACAATACTGGTTGTATCTGTAATTACATTGTAACTTTTGCTATAATTCTAAATATTGTACCTCTTCTCCTAAAAACTGAACTGCTTTTTGTAACCTTTGTATAGCTTCATAAAATTTCTCATCAACCTTTAGTTGTCTAAAGGTTTTAGCTGACACATTTCTCATTAAATCCTGTAAGTCCTGGGCTTCTGTTATATAATTTTTAGTATTGGAAATAGATAAAGCCAGTTCTATGAGGGCTACAATAGCCTCAACCAATACGTTTATATCTAATATGACATATGCTATACATCTTTAAGTCCTAGCACCTAATTCATACATTGTTTTCTTGTAAGACCTCAAAAATATTATCACTATGGGTATAATACCAAGAATCTGCTTTTACAACAATAAAAGTGTAATAGGGACAAGTGACTATGTACATTTTTCCTTTGAAATTTGGTCCAATATCTTCACTAAAGAGAAGATCTAATTCAGTTCCAACTGATCAATGATGGACAGAATCAGCTACACCCAGAAAGGGAACACTGGGAAATGAGTGTGAACTGTTTGCATTCTTGTTTTTCTTCCCAGGTTATTTTTACCTTCTGAATCCACTTCTTCCTGTGCAACAAGAGAACTATTCAGTTCTACACACATGTATTGTATCTAAGATATACTATAACATATTTAACATGTATAAGACCACCTGCCATCTAGGGGAGGGGATGAAGGGAGGGAAGGGATAAGTTGCAACAGAAGTGAGTGCAATGGATAATGTTGTAAAAAATTACCCATGCATATGTACTATCAATAAAAAGTTATAAAAAAAGAAGAAGAAGCAGTATGGGATAGTGGTTAAAGCTTTGGACTGTAGTCAGGAGTACCTGATTTTAATTCTCACCAAAGATACATCTCACCCCACATAGTAATCATGACATTTCTTTTTTTTTTTTTAAATTAATTAATTAATTAATTTATTTATTTTTAAAATAATTTTTTATTGATAGAACGCATGCCAGGGTAATTTTTTACAGCATTATCCCTTGCATTCATTTCTGTTCCGGTAATCATGACATTTCAATGAGATAATGTCTGAAAAGCATGTTGAAAACCTATACAAATGTCCACTGTATAATAAACTACTATAAATCTGTATAAATGTCCACTATAATTAAGTGTTCTCCATTAAGGTATATTTTGTTAAGTTATATCCTGTTAAACCCTATAAAACTATGTGGCAAGAATAACTTGGGAAAGTTGATTTCCCTTTCTCTTGTCTATAAAAATAGGGATAATAATAAATACCACCTATCCCAAGACTCTTCTAAATAACGTACTTTGTGAAGATTTAAAAAAAAAAAAAAAGAAAGAAAGAAATTTGATCCAAGGCAAGTTTCTACCTGACTATGTTAAATTGAAGATTCCTTCTCTATTAGTAGTGATTCTAGATATGTTGTTTTGGTCTACAAGAAATGTATATCCTTTACTCAGACAAACTCTTGTCAGTCAAAGTGACATTGTTTATAACATTACTCCTAGGGTCAATTCCCACTAGTTTTGGCTTCCATTGTACTGTCTCCTCCTATAGCAGTAACTGCTTTCTCTATACCTTTCATTTTTAGCCCTGAATTATGAATGTATTTCAATCTTGGATATTCTGCTGCTCCTCTGTCTTATATGTACAAGGTGGTGGTACAAGGTGGTATTATGACAAGAGACTAAAGACTCAGTATAATTGTCTTACTTTAAGGTGGTCTGTGCACACTAATGTGTGACGCACTCCTTAAAAGGCATCAAACCAGGATAATGGTACATCATTGATAGATTATGGGGCAGAATGCTATCACAGAATTCGCTATGCCTATTGCTCAACCAATTATTGATTTGTGGAGAGGAATGTCTTGACCTTCCAGTCTCCATGTGTACAAGTGATATCGGCGCCTACTTATGGACAAGGTACCTGCTACTGCTCTTACAAATGTGTCCCCTAGATACATGACCCCATCCCTTAGTGGAGCACACCAACCCATCGAGTCTGTATTGATTCCATAGTACTCCCACCTATCCCCTATCCCAACTTCCTCTATTACCTTTTGGATGCATAATGGTAGCCCCTTGGTAAGTCCTGTGAAATTAAATGTCTTGTTGAGCATCACTGTTTGTGTGTCATCTGAGTCCCATTCAAAACCTCCCTCTTTATACATGTGTGACAGGTTACCAAGCAGAATAAATTTTGGCAGTCTCTGACTATGTGAGTACTTTTAGCCAAGGACGGGGTGGGGAGATGGGGGGAGGAGGGGAAATGAGATGAGATGAAATGGCTATCTGTGTGTCTGGTTGACATTTCCAGATGTCAAGGTGGGAGCTATTGTTGTTATTATCAGGATGCTGCTGAGTATTCTGATGACAATCTTCATTTTGTGTGGTGAGAGTTTTGATCAGTTCTGATAGGTGCTTTTTTCTCTTCTTCACACACTGCCTCTTTCCCTGTCTTCCTGCCCTGCAGCATGCAAATTCTCCTCACTGAAACCCACTTTTCTCCTTCTCCTGTGGAAATACAAATATACCCTTTTCCCCAGGTTATCACTGTATGTGGCCCATGCCATTGTTTTTTATGATCCCTCCACATGACTCTCGCTCCTGTAATGGAAAGTTCTCTTTTCTTTTATCTTTATTTTTCACTTTCAAATTTAGTAATTAATATTTCATGGCTGAAAACAGGCCTTTGTCATCAAATTTCAAGTAATTTATTGTATAAATTGCTGTTTGCAATTTGTTATGAATGGATCCATGAACTTCCCCATTTTGCTTTTCAAGTAGGCCTTGAGAGTTCTATTATTTCATTCAACAGTGGCCTGCTCTGTTGGCTTATAGGGAATCCCTGTTATATGTTTAATTTGGCATTCAAAACAGAATTATTTAAAAGATTTGGAAATATAGACAGGGCCATTATCTGATTTTAATATCCAGGGAATGCCATGATTTGCAAAACAACACATCAAGTGGGTAGTGACATGTTTAAATAATTCTCCAGTTTGTGCTGAGGCCATCAAAAATCCAGAGAAGGTATTTACACATAATTGAATATTTTTGTTCTTACCAAATGAATTGTAATGAGTAACATCCATTTGCCAAATGTTATTAGGAGCGTCTCCTCTTGGGTTACTGACCGTAATTTTCGGTGGTGGGAGAAAAGGGACACATTTGTGTATTGTTCTACTATCTGTCTGACCTGTTCTTTTGAGATTCCATATAACCGCCTCAGTGATTTAGTAGAGAGGTGGTATCTATGATAGCCAGAGTATTTTCTTTACTTAGGGCTGGTGTGTCTAGTTGATATGTTTGTAATGCCTGGTCTGCTATATTGTTTCCTTCCGCTATTGGACCAGGAAGGTGAGTGTGAGACCTGACATGGCAAATATAAAAAGGAGACTGTCTTTCCCTGATAGAACTTTGTGTTTGTTGTAACAATTGTGTTATATTGTCTTGTTTATCTGCAAAATATATGCTGTCTCTAATCAAGGGATAAGAGCTGCCACATAAGAACTGTCTGTAATAATGTTAGAAGGGTCATCAATTTCTAAAGTCTTAATAACTGCCCACAGTTCATTCTGTTGGGTGGATGTGAAGCAGGTTTGAAATTTGTATAATTGTGACTTGCTGGGAATATACATTGTGGCCCTATTATCTTTAGTGGCATCAGTGAAGATGTTTATCCCTGTGACTGGCACTTCTACATATTTAGTGGCCCAAATCCAGGGCCATTTAGTCCATTATTGCTCAAACCTCAAAATGTTTCCCTGTTGTAAGTTCAAATTTGCAGTAATTTGCCATTCAATTGATGTTTTTATACATTCCTGAATTTATCATTAGTATATGGAAGGTTATGACCTCAGGATGCTGTCCTGTTAATTGAACTGTCCTTTCCCATAATTTTCTTATGGTCATGGCTATTAAAGTGTGATAACTAGTGCATGACCTATTTTTAATTTTAGCTAAATGGACCCATTCTAAAATTCCTTCCTCTTAGTGAATAATCCCTGTGGCTTCATTCTTTGATTTTGGTTTTTAATTTGAGCATAAGCTTCTGCCTTCACATTAGCCACGAATACTATACTTCCTATGTCATCACATCTTTGCATCATTTCATCTAAGCCTGCATCTTTTCTAAGCCCTATCAATGCTCTCTTACAATCACCATTGCAACTATTTCTCAGTATGTCTCTCATTACTCTATGTGTTCTTCCACATCTCCCATGATATGGGATTATAGCTTCTTGAACTCTAGCACAGAAATACACAGGGTTTATCATTTTTCTGTTTTAATGTAATTAAAGAAACCTTTCCAGTTCCCTTTACCGGAATCTTTCCATAAACTGCTTCCACACAGATGGCTAATCTTTCATAAATTTCTATTGGAAAATATATTTGCTGTCCATCTGTGGCAAAATCCCTTGATCCAAATAACTGGTCATAATATTGGGTTGCATTCTGGGCATTGTTAGGGTTGTGCTTAATTGCCATCTTTCTCCACTACTCAGATAATAGGCTTAGAAATGTAATGTACTCTCCAGGTTTCAGGATAGCTTGAAAAACTAACTTCCAATCTTTAGCAGTGAGTACAAAAGTTCGCCAGATCTTTTAAGCAGTGTAGTTTAAAATAAGGTGAATTAAGGCCTCATTCTGCAATTGCTTTTTTCAATTCTTTAATAGCATTAAGTGATCCTGAAATATGACTACGCTGTGAAAGTTCCCCATTGACGGGAGTTTCTAAAACTGTGAAATAATTTAATCCAATTTCTGCTAGCGTTTCATGATCTCCTTTGCTTTCTAGATCTCTTCTCATTCTTTATAATGGAGACATTTCATCTCTAGGTATCGCTTTCTCCCTATTTCTAGAGTCCTGGTTTATTCACCCTTTTTGTACAATCCTTTGTTCCTCATCTCCAGAGCTTATACCACCGCTAGGTGGAGATCTCTCCTCACTTTTCAAATCCTGATTTACAATCCTTTGTTCCTGATTTGGCAAGCAATCCAGGTTTTGTCTCCTAGCAACCTTATCTGTACCCCTAGCTTCTCCATGCTTATCTAATGAAACTCTTTCTCCCCCTTTATCTTTGTTAGTGTCCTTGAGTTTCTGCACTGCTACTTTTCTCTCTTTAAACTCTTCACATCTTTTTTCTGCAGACTCTCTGGCCAATAGTGCTAATTTTCTTTTGATCATAACTATCTCTGATTCAATCTCCATTTGTTTTCCATTGGCTTTCCATTTCTCTAGTTCCTTTTCTTGATTGGGGTAAAGTGTGTCTGTCTCTAACTCCTCTGTATTTTCCTCAAATTCCTCTGTAGTTTGTGTATCTTCTGGCCACTTTCTAGGCTGATTTACTGTCTTTTTTTCTTCAGCCTGGAAGGCATTCTTAATGATGTTGTACAGAAAATGCTGTCTCCCAGTATTCCCAGATTACTTGATTAATATTCAGTTAATTGCTCCCCCACTAAAATCCAGGTTTGTAATGAAACTAGAGGTTTCTCTATGGTCCATGGGCACACTTTCTAAATTATGTCAATAAACTCCTTAATATTCTTGATGTGCATTATTACTCCTAGATCCTTTGTTTTTGTATATATTATTCTGGTGTAATCCTTCTGTTCTAACTTTTCTAATGAGATTTTTTTGCCCCATGATAGGAAGTTTTCTATTTCTCTGCTATAGTGATTTATGCAGGTTTACTTACAGCACATAAATCTTCTCTTATCTCTCAGATGTTGAGCATTGTCCTCTTACCCACTTTGGCAAGGATCCTCTGAGGAAACATGGGCTCGTCTCTCCTTTCAAAGCAAGCTTCACGTGTGCCTCCCAGCACAGGATGATTGTAGTGGCTCTCTGCTAGGCACAGATCCTAGGGGGGCCTAGCCATGTTTGGGTGCCAGTCTGTTGAGGGTCACGGCCCCAACTCCCGAGTGGAACAGGCATTATGTGACCAGTACTATCTGTCCACTTGAATGATGAAGACTGTAAGTAATGACGGTGAGAGCCAAGGTGGTGTGAGACTCCATTTATTGCAAAGACTGCAAGTCCTTTTATCATCTTGGTACCTGCTTCTACTTCCTACATCATATTCTAACCTATAGTAGATACATGATTCTCTACAGGAAGCTACATGCCCAGTGCTGTCAGCTACTCCCTCTGGGTCATGGTCACCAATAACCTTGGGCTGCTTCTAATCAGGAGAGGAGGTCTGGAGACTTGCATTTGGCCTTGTTTTGTTTCTTGATCAGCAAGATTTCCTTCCCTCCCCCAAGAGAGGGGTAGCTTGACTCCTTTGGCCCTTTTTGCAGTCCTGGGTCCTGTGACCATTTTGTAACGGTACTCTTCCCCCTCAATCCCCCCCACAAGGTTTGGCCTTTTCTCCTTGAGCTGGGCAGGAGAAAATTTTCCTTTATAGCTGTGCTCAAAGAAAGGAACACCTTTCCATGGTCTTAACGAGTCTGAAGGGGAAGCAAGGGCACAGAGAATGATGTGGGTGGGGATGGGGGGAGGATCCCCTTGGGCCTAGGGTTCCCTAGGCAAGAGTTCCCCACTTTGTCCAGGCCTGGCTCTAGCTGGCCCAGAAAGCCCTCGGCTTCTCCAAGGCCTGCTACCCTAACAGACATAGGTACATGGGGATGAGGGCTCTTTATTTTTTATTTTTTTGTATTATGTATATTAGAATTTACTCGAGTGTGGGCCTCCTGCTTCCTGTATTGGTTCCCCTCTTACACTTTGAGCCAGTGCTAAAATTGCCCCCAGCTGTTGTCCAGGAGACACCTGAGGCCCTGGGGCTCATCTTATTCCTAAACTCCCCCTTCTGTTCCCCTCACCTCAGCTCACCTAAGGCAGGAGAACCCCAGCCAGCATCGGCTCCTCCGGCTGGGCACTCTGGGCCTCTCCCCGGGCATAAAAGCTTGGCAAAGCTGAGGCTGATCAGCTGGTTCTAATGGGAGCATAGGGGCCGACAGATCAGGTTCTGCTCTGGGCTTCAGGCAGGCTAAACGGCAGCCCTGGGCCAGAGCAATAGATGGCTTCTCCATTAACGAACAAAAATGTCCTTTTCCCATGGTTCTGGTTGGGGCAGGGAAATTGTACTGGGGGGGTCCTGGTTTGGCATTCTGGTGGCTTGGCTAGGTTTTTCCTAGGGGTTTTTCCAACCCCTTCCTCCCACCACTGTTGGAATCCTTACTAACTGCTAAGTAATTAGAGTTGATCTAATCTTACAAGAAGTTGTTTTGGCCAGAACCTGAAACAAGGTACTAAGTAGAACTAATCAAGACAAGGCTTGTGTTCCCACCTTTACTCAAGGGAGTCCACACCTTAAAGCTCTTTGGGCCAGAGAGCACTATGGGAGAAAACCCATAATCCCATTCTCTCAGAAGGTTCACATATAAGGCGAGACAGCCATTCCAGAATACATTATTTCCTCTTGGCTGGCTGATCTCGCTAGACTCGAGAGGAACGACTCTGCTGCAGAGAACACTTTTGACGGATTTCAGTGGAGCTACGCCAGAAGCCCTCTCTCCGCGGCAAGTTGGTGGCTGGGCTCCCCAGAAGGAGATAAGAGAGATCTTCCATCTCTGTTGGAGGCAGAAGAAAGCAGAGGCAGAGGCTGAAGGACAGAACCTTTGGATTTGGAGACATCTGAAGGGCTCTAAGCCTCTAAACCGGCTGTGCCCTGAGAAGAACAAACTCCAACATTTGAACTCTTAACACACCACCATCTTATTTACTCTTACAAAGCTACCTTCAGTTTATCTGAGCTGTGTCCCATATGATGTCCAAGGCTGGCAGGGGGTTGGCATATTCTAGACTATGCACAATTACAAGTCCATAACTTTTAATTTTATAAAGTTACCTGAAGCTCAAAAGAAATCAAATAATTTGCCCAAGCTCACACAGATGATACATATTAGAAGAGGAGTTTTAACCTGTCTTCTTGATCCCAAGACCAGCTATCTATCCCTATATCACACTCCACACTGCCATTAAATACCAAATTATGAGAGTTATGATTACTCTAATAAGTGTAAGGATAATTAAGGTCAACCTTTGTTTAACTCTGACATCTTTAGGGTACATAGTCATGTAAAGGAACTATGAGCTAAAAAGCTATCTATCACTGAATAATAGGAAGATCCTATCTATATTTGTAATTCATTGGATGGAACTTTTTACTTTTTTGCTTTTTCTCATCTGCTTTTAATTGGTTTATCAGGACCCGTTAGTACTGTTTTAATATAGCTAGGGTCTTAATACGCATTATGATTTTCCTCTTTTCAGAATATATGCTACGAGTATCAAGTCTAATTACATTCTATCTGTTGGCCAACCTAACAGTGATCTATTGATTAAGGGTCCTTAGATCACCACCTTATATAGTATATATACTTTATATGTTGAGATATATGTTTAAAATATTTGCATATAGCATATATAGAAATCTTTTAGAAATAGAGAAGCCTGACTCTGTTCTCCTTTTCATTTACTTGCTTATTTGCTTCCAGCCTTCTTCCTTGCTGGTGGATCCATTGTCTTCCTAAACTTTAAAATACTCTGTCTAGACAAAATCTTTTCCCTGTTTAAATAGTAGTCAAAATAACACCTTCAAAAAAGATCATGAATGAAAAATTTGTTTTTCAGCCATATTTGATTCATCATGACCCTTTTTGGGGTTTCCTTGGGAAAGATACTGGAATGTTTAGCTATTTCTTTCCCCGGCTCATTTTACAGATGAGGAACTGAGGCAAATAGGGTTAAGTGATTTAACACACTTTAATTAAGTGTGTTACTTAATTAACACACAGCTATTAAGTGCCTAAGATCCAGATTTGAACCAGGCCTGGTGCCATTCCAACCTTTGTGCTGTGGAGGTGTACCAAGGAAACATAAATTTTTCTTTCCACTCAAGGTCTTTGTTGTAAAGAGTATATATTGCATCTAATTTATTACTTTGTTTCTGACCACTAATTAAAAATAACAATGAATAAATGATAAATCATCTAATTGTTCACTATGCATTGGAAACTGAGCTAAATCCTTGGGATAAAAATACAAAAAGTAAGTCAGTCCTTTTCCTCAAGGAATTTACATTCTCAAGAAGAAAAACATGAATAGAGAGGTATGTTTTTGTTCTTGGAAGGCACAGAGTTAGTAAATGGAGTTATAGGGAAATCGATTGATACTATTTCCAGGAATGGGAGTGCTAATATGATTGCTACTCCCATAGTTAGAGAAATAGAATGAAGTACAAAGAGAAAGATACATGCATGGTTTCAAAATGGCTAGAGAGGAGCATGTTGGGTGATTGATTTGCATTGTAGCTGTACATCCATCTATTTCAACAAGCTAGGATCAGATTAATAGGATGAAAAATTAAAGAGAAAAAAAAGCATGATTCAACAGAAAATTAATTTGAAGTCAGAGGACCTCGATCAAATCTCAGTTCTGTGGTTTACTGTGTGACCTTGGGCAAATCACTCAAAATGTCTCAGTAGCCTCATCTATACAATAAAAGTAATAGACTAGATGACCCATAAAGTTTCTCCCAGTTCTACCATTTATAACCCTATGACCTGTGCTGCTTTCAGTCAACTTTATAAAACCCAACAGTTATTCCAATGATCTCAAATTTTTTTCCTGAATCAAAAACCTGTATTTTAACATCAGAATCCTTCTGGAGATTTTTTAATGGCTAAAAATTATAGAATGCCACAGTCTTCAAAGCATTTAAATTTGAGTTTTATCCAGTGGGCATGAAAAAGCCTACTTTGTGCTACAAATAAGTATTAAGAGAAATGACTTAAAAAATATCTGTCAGATAAACATACAGCCAGGAAAAAAAGATGGGCTGGTCATGCAGTGAAAACAAAAGAAATAACCCATAGACAGCCTCCATATTCTGTTTGTATATACACAATGTAAAGAGAACTAAACTTAGACTTCCAGAATGTTGAGTGGCTCCCTTGTGACTGATGTATGGGAAGACATGAATGGAAGTTACAGAAGTTAGATAGGTTGGTCATAATGTCATTGGTCATAATGTGCATCGTAGGAAATAGATCTTGTTTTGATCAGATCATAGTTCTCTGGAAGGAAGAGAGTAATCGATTTTTTAAAATTCGAAATATTTCAGTCAAAGGTAGTGAGAAAGAACCATTTAGATGTACAGATTCATTGAACTCAAATCCTAGGAAATAGAAATTGTTAATTCACATGAAAAAATGCATTCACTAGAAGTAATTTCTAATTTTTATTCTATGACTGTCATATATTTTGTTGATAAACATTTTGGATTTTTGAGGAGGCAGCCAATTCTTTGGGAAAGTAGAGATGTATACTAGTAGTTATAAAAACAGCAGGCCCCCCAGCCCATCCAAATATTTGACTACATTGGTAACATGAAATTAGCTGATTCAGAACAAGCTTCTAGAGGCTAACATAATTATCAAGCTGTTGCTTCCTGCTGAGTCTAAGCAGATCCTTCTCCTTCAGTACCCCAAAGTACTCATGCTAGTGGCCAAATTTCAACCATCATTTTGATCACTTTGTCATAATTTCAAAAAATAAAATAAAAACAGCCACTGCTTTGGGGAAAAGTTCACATGGAAGTAAATGAGCAATAATTTGTGTGTGCCTTATGGCTATTATTATTACTATTATGGATTCTTCTCTTAAAAAAGCAATGTTAGACATCAATCAATGGAAAATACATCTATAACATTCATATACTAGATAATATTTCTTTGTTGCCTCAAAATAACTTCAAAAGAAGGTGAATCAGCTTTTGTATAACTATGCAAACCTCTTGTTTATAAATGTGCTTTTAGGAGCATCAGATGAAGAGAAGATCATAAGCTTTTCTCTTTGATTTAGAAATTCATTTTATTTTGTCTCGATAGCTAAAACAAAATTTATGGTCAGATTGGGGAAAAGTTTTATAAGGAGAAAGGAACACTCACTAAAATAAATGTGTAGTTATAGCAAAAAGCCAGAATTCATTAATTTTTTCTTAGGTAAGCCAGTTACTTTAAGTTTTCCTGGGGTAGTCAATTTCCTATGGTTAGATCAACTCTAAGGCCCCATCCCTGAACTATTCCAGAAATACTTCTTTCTGCCCACCCTCATTTGAAATGCACTTGCCAGTACAAAGGTACTTGGTCCTTTGTTGCTCACAAGTTTTAACTACTGACATTAGAAAAAATCAGCATCAAGGCTTTCTTGTTGGATGCCTACTTTCTTCTACAATTTGTCACATTAAGCTGAATAATTTTTTGATTACAACATGTGTTCACTGAGACTATGCTTGAAAACCAGGAATAGCCAATCAAGTTGGAATTGCAGACTCAACTATTTGAAATAGAACTTGTCAAAGCTATTGATTTCTTGTCACTTCTGAGAGTTCTTGAAGGGATTGAAGGAGTTTGTTAGGTAGGTTCAATAAGTCCCTAAGCCTACAAAATGTTCTTAAGTTTTTCCCATACTTTATTAGATTCAGCGGACTGATGCAGCAGATAACAGAGGTGTCTCCTTTTCTTCCCTCCTTTCACACTACCATTTGGAAATGAAGATCCAGTGACCCTATATTATTTCAATACTAAATTGTTTAATTTCCTTTCTGTAGACCCAAGAAGGGAAATATTTTTAAATGAGATTCTCCTTAATGTTTATAGTCCTAAAGCATCATCATTAAAGTATGTTTTCTATTTGTGGTAAAGAATGATCTCCTTTTAGATGATGAGAAGACATTGCCAAATGAATAGGTCTCCCATGACCTAGAAAGCACTATTAGTTTACAGAATCAAATCCATGTTTGTTTGGTTGTTTTCAGTCATGTCCAACACTTGGAGTTTTCTTGGCAAAGATACTGGAGCCATTTCCTTCTTCAGCTCATTTTATACATGGGAAAACAGAGACAAACAGGGTTAAATGACTTGCTCAGGATCACACCGCCAGTAAATATCTGAGGTCAGATTTAACTCGAGAAGATGAGTCTTCCTGACTCCAGGCCTGGAATTCTATCCTATCACATCACTTAGCTGCCCATATATTAATGTTGGGGAAAGAATATTTTCTGGTAAGTATATTTCCCATGATCCCCCCATACTCCAGTTTGAAACTGGGGGCCTCTAAAGCTAATTTGCATCTAGTTTCAGTAATTTTTTTGTTAGCTGAAACCTCAGAAAACAATATGAAAGATTCATGGGGAAATATGTAATTAGAAAGAAAAACAAATGAAAAAAATTAAGAACATTCTCAACAACTATTTATAAAATAAATATATTTTTCTTCCTAAGCATACTTTGAGAAAAAAGCTTACATGCACACATGCATGTGAGCTGGCACACATACACAATTACCACCTGCAAACTATGGGAAAACTCTACAGCACTTAAACCCTTGAATAGCCACCCAGTCCTTGTAGCTCTAATCAGCAGCTCTGTGAAATTGTTATTTATCATTGGAAAGTTAGCAGTTTCTAAAATTCGGCTCACTTACTTTCTCAATGTTTGGCTCATAACTTTCTTAACTAGTCAATTTTGGTCCTATTTCTGATCTGCTTTATGACTCTTGCCATTTTCCCTCATGGCTCAGAATTCACTTTTCCTACGTCTTCACTAGGATGACATTCCATCATAGTCGACCCAGTGTCCGATGGAAATTTTAAGTCCCTTCTTGCTTTCTTTCATATTCCTGGAGTCTGGGGCCTCAGTTGGATTGTTTTGTGTTTTTTGAACAGCACAATAGAAAATTTAAGTTTCCCTTCATCTGATCCATGAAGCAAAAAATATTACTTGATTAATAAGGAAGAGGAGGAGACTGATAGCTAAGTGGGAAACAATTGTAATGATGAGATTAAGTCCATAACAACACACACACACACACACACACACACACACACACAGATATAGATATAAATATCGTCATAGACTTTATCTGATCAAACCACAATATTAATTGCCAGAGTTATTTTGTCCTAGTTCTGGGGGGTTATGCTGATTGTCATGGTTGAGGTAAATCACATTGAACTGCATGCATGGTTGAACTGACCATGACTGCACACTTCAGAAATAGCCTCTCCCTCAACAAACCCTCACCACAACACATGCAGACAGAAAGCAGATTCCTTTCCTAAAACTGATTTGATTTTTCTGTGATATCTTAAAAAGTGATTAGATTTTTATATTTATTATAATTATTTATTAATTTTTTATTTTTCTCTTTTTATATTCTTTTAGATTTTTCTCTTATTATATTTTTTTCATATATTCATAGGATTATACTAATCCAGCATGCCTGATATAATTCCATCCCCATGAGAGACAACATGGTATAGTAGATAGAATGCTGAACTTGAAGTAAAGACACAGATTCAAGACACCCCATTGGATATTTAATAGCAATGTGACTCTAGAAGAGTAATTTTAGAACTTTTAAGGCTTCCTTTCCTTATCAGGGTTACAATCATTTCCAATTCTTTGTGACCCCACTTAGGATTTTCTTGGCAAAGATACAGCAGTAGTTTACCATTTCCTTCTCTGGTTCATTTTACAGATGAAGAAATTAAGGCAAGCAGGTTTAAGTTTGCCCAGTCACACATGTGGTATGTATCTGAGACCAGATTTGAACTCGGGTCTTAAATCAGAATATACCTATCAGAAAATCAAAGGCCTCAGATTGGAAAGGAAAGTGATATTTGGGTTTCACAAATTAGAATTTTTATTTTCCTTGCTCTGGAATATGTATGTGAAATTTTATGAGCTGATGAGAGTTAAATGGCATGGTGGGCTTGTTTGTGAGAGAAAATTGTCTTGTCAGTTTAATGGTGCAGTGAATAAAGCCTGATGTCAGGAAAACCTGGTTTCAAATCTACTACTATAGAAAATGAAACTGGGCCCTAGTCAGTCTTTTAAAATGTATTTAATTTAGAAATAGTAATCTATAATTTTATATGCAAATAATTTTGATCCTGGCATGGCTGGCAACCAAGAGTCAGGAAATGAGTGGCAATTAAAATCTAGCATAGTGCCCCTTTTAAAGTCTTACTGTGATTCTTTCTTGTTACTTGAGTTCTTGGAAGCTATGCCAGACGAGCCCAGACTCTGACAAATAAGGCAAGCATTAAAGGGTTTACATAAACAGGTTCAGTGTCAGAATTCATATATGTCATCTGAGGACCAGTCTCATGAAATTCCTATAATAGAATGGCCTTTTTTTATCACCATGTTATCATTATCTCTCTGCAATATTTGACATTATTGACTCTCCTTTCCTCCTGGATATTTTCCACCCTCCAGGTTTGTCCCATATTGTTCTCCCCTGGTGTTCTTCCTTACTGGATGTTTCTTAATTTCCTTTCCTGAATCATCATCCACGTCCCTTCTGCTAACTTCAGCTATCTTCCAAGGTTCCCTCTAGAGCCCATTTCTCTTTTACCTATATTCTGTCATGTGTTAACTTCATTAGGTCCCATGGGTTCAATTATTATCTCTATGCTTTTAATCTATGTACCAAGGCCTTGTCATTTTCTGGGTCTTTATTCCTATAAAATAAAGTCCCTCTTGGACATTTTGAATTGAATGTCTTAAGGTTCTTATGAACCTTAAACTCAACAAGTTCAAAACTAAACTCATCACCTTCAAAAAAACAAACAAACAAACAATAACAACAAAAAATGCTCTTCAGAATTATTTCTATTGAGTAATCCTGTAATCCAAATTCACCTCCTTGATGTTATTATTGATGCCTTACTTTCATCTCATGTATTCAGTCATTTACAAAATCTTCACTCAAAAGCATTATTAATAGCTTATCACATACCTGTCAGTGTGCTAAGCACTAACGTTATAAAAACAAAAATTCCACACCCTCAAGGACTTTACTTTCTAATGATAGAGAAAATATGTACATATGTAAAAATAAACATAATATGTAAAAATGAACACAAGGTTATTTGGGAAGGATGTATTAGTGGCTACAGGTTGTCAAGGAGAGGGATCAAGAAAGACTTCATGAAGAAAGTGGCACTCCAACTAAATCTGGAAGCAAAATAGAGATTCCAACAAGTAGCAAAGGTGAAAAAAGGAGTATTTGCAGGGATGGAGGTAAATGGATCATTGAATGTATAGAACAACTAGCAGGTCAATATAGACATATCAAAGAATTTGGAGGTGAGAAGAACATGTAGGAAGGTTGAAATGAAAGAAAAGGGTGAAAGCTGAGGAGAGGTTTAAATAGAAGACTTTTTATTTGATTCTAAGGGTGATAAAGTAGAGGTAGGGGTGAAGAGGGGAACTAGAGGAAGACATAGAAATAATAGTATGTATGGTCAGACCTGGATTTTTAGAAAATCACTTTGTTAGCTACCTAGAGGATGGTTTAAAGGGGGGATAGCCTTGATACAATAATTCCAAATCAGAAGCTATTTGAATTCTCCAAGAGAGAGTGAATGATTGCGTGAGTAATGAAGAGGAGCGACTTGTTTAAGAGATGTTATTGAGACAGAGATGATAAGATTTTGCAACTGATTAAACATGAAGGTATGAAAAATGGTGAAGAGCCAAGGTTTTGAATCTGAACCATTGGAAGAATGGTTATGCCCTTAACAGTAATGCACAAGTTCAGAAGTTGGTGGGTGCAGTGTTTTTCTTCTTTAAAATATAATAATGATTCTTTCTGGGAGAAAGCAGGTTTCTTGGGGAGGTTTTCTGGAGGCAGCCTTAGTTGCAGTTGAAAGTAATAATCACCTCAAAATACAGCCAGGTGATAAAAGTTCAGATCTTTTATTGTCTCCAATATAGCCTAATTAGTTTTCTTAGAGGCCTATCTCTCTGCTTGGTTCCAAGAGCTCTTGCAGGTTGTCCTTTGCTCCTGCTTCTGCTTTCTTCAGCCACCAGATGAACACAAGGGTGGAAAATGGAATGAATCTCTCTTGCCTCTGAGAGAGGGCTTCTGGCTTTCAATCTTCCAGAGTACTCTGTGTCTGTCCCAGCGTGCTCTTCTCCAATCTAATTCAGCTGAACTCTTGGCTCATAGCTTCTTCACTCTGAAAAACTTTCTTGACTGGCCCATTGAAGCTTTATTTATGCTCCTTCGAGAGAGAGGGATTATGGGTTTCTTTCCAGAATGCTCTCTGGCCCTAAGAGTTTCAAGGAAGTGTGAATTCACAAAGTTACACAGTTAACTTTGTGAATCTCCCATACTTGTGAATTCCAATGAGTAAAGGTGTAAACACAAGCATTGTATTAATTAGTTCTACTTAGTACCTTGTTTCAGGTCTGGCCCAAAACATCTTCTTGTAAGATTAGATCAAGGATACTGAACCATGCCAAATTAGATAATTATTGTCTCTATCAATTCTAATGACTTAACAGTTTGTAAAGATTCCAACAGATGGGTTTAAGAGGAAAGATAATGAGATCTATTTTGGACATGTGAAATGTAGGACATCCAGTTCAAGTTTTATTGTTTCTACTTTTACAATATCTTTCACATATCTGTTTAATAACTTGGAATAGCATTCTCATCTCTTCAACCACACCAGTATAGGCCTTTATCACTTCTTACCTGTACTCTTTCAATGACCTTTTAATTTGTTTGCCTCAGTTTCAACCCACTCCACAAAGCTGTCAAAGTGATTTTCCTCAAGTGCAGGTGTGATTATATCACTGCCATACATACACACTTAATCAGTAGATCTGATAGCTCCCTAGACAGGTAGGCTATTGGACCATTTCTCTCTACCTTTGTGCCTTGGAATCTCTAATCTCCTTTAAGACTCAGCTCAAGCCCCACTTCTTCATGAGTGCTTTCTTGCTTCCCCCTAGCCCAAGCCACTAAAGCCTCCTCCAAAAGATTACTCTGTGTGTGTGTGTATGTGTGTGTGTGTGTGTGTGTGTGTGTGTGTGTGTGTGTAGAGAAGCTAAATAGGAATGTGAGAAACAGAGAGAGATAGAGGGATAGACAGAAAGAGAGAGATACGGAGAGAAACTAAGAGACAGAGAGAGACAGAGAGATCTTATTGCATCCCTGTTAGGATACAAACTCTTTGAGAACAAGCACTGAATTACTTTTATTTTTGTACCTTTCAGGGACTACCAAAGTGTATGAAACAGTAGATGTTTAATAGATTGATTAAGAGACAACTAGCTTTTGGGTAATGATCTTTTAATTTATTTATTTATTCACTTTGCCAATTCAACTCACAAAGATTTTTTTAATTCGAATTTGAAGAGGCTACAATTTTTACAGATCTAAGGCAATTAATTCATAATCCTCTAAAATAAGGAATTTGAAATAAATTAAATTAAGAGCAGCTAGGTGGCACACTAAATAGACCACTGAGCTTAGAATCAGGAAGACCTGGATTGAAATATGACCTTAGACTCTTATTAGCTGGGTGATCTTGAGCAACATCCTCAAATGTAAAATAGAAATCATATAAGTACCAACCTTGCAGGATTGATGAGAGGATCAAATGAAATAATATTTTTAAAGTGCTTACCACGGTACCCAGCATATAGTATGTGATTAATAAATAGTTGTTTCTTTCCTAGATCTATTGCTGTGGATGCATCCCCCTCCCCCAATTTTCAATAGTATTTTATTTTCCAAATGCATTCAAAGATAGTTTTCAACATTCATTTTTGTAAAACTCTATATTCCAAATTCTTCTCCTTCCCTGCACTACCTACTCCCTCCCCAAAATAGCAAGTAGTCTGATATAGATTAAATATGTATAATTGTTTTAAACATATTTTAGAAATGTATTTTGTTATTCCAAATTAGGAAGGACAAGAATTTTTCAGCTCAAAAAAAATAAGAGGAGATTAAACTATATTATTTGAATTCTGACATAATTCCATTCAAACTTCAAAAAAGGAGAATTTTGAAAAACAAAGTTCATGGTGGGTCCAATTAACATAATATTTTTCAAGATGTTAGATTTATAATTCCCATTTCCATTTAACAAATGTCATGCCCTTCTATTGTCAAATTAGAAAATGCAGTTTCATGGATTATTTTTTATTCTTTGACAACTTTATTTAAAAATGTTTTTGTCAGTTTAAAGGGAAAGCTCTGCAGCACTGCTTTTGTTCTCTTTTATATTGCTATTCAGTTCTATGAAAGCAGTTTAAAAAAAAAACTATTGCCCATTCAGGCTGGAAAATTTATTCGTAAATAAGGATGACTGATACAAGGAATATAAGAGCAAGATGAAGCAAGAATTGGTCCTTAGGACAAAGGTTCTACAAAATAAGCAAAAGCCAAAAAATTTGGATGAAGGAATGACATCACTTTATGTAGAGTTTCATGACTTCTCTTATTTAGAATTCAGTTCATTTAAGATATATTACATGTCTACTATGTGCAAGGCAATAATGATAAGTACTGGAACTACAAAGGTAAAGTAAGATCTAATCCCTCTCCTTACGGAATATAATAGAAGAGACAAGACATACATACATACATACATATATATATGATAAACACAAAATAGCATCCTAAAAAGATGCTAAACCATCCCAAATTTCTTTTCAAATTGATCACAGACAAGACTTTCAATTATCTCTGAGTCCCAAAGAAAAAGGCAATATGTACAGATATACAGACAGACAGACACAGAAAGACAGAGAAAGAGAAAGAGAGAGAGAGAGAGAGAGAGAGAGAGAGAGAGAGAGAGAGAGAGAGAGAGAAAATGAACACAATTACAGGTCTAAAATTTCCTGGAATCCCAGATTCAAAGAGTTTGAGTTGTTAGATGATGGGAGCAGTCCTTAATAAAGACCAGGCCTTCCATTGTGCAGACAGGTTAGGGTAACTGAAGCAGCCTAGAGAATGAGGAAAAAAAAATCATGCCAACAAAAGTAGTAAACATTCTGAGAAAGAAATCTCATTCAGAGGGTGTCATTCAAGCTTGGATTTGAAAAAAGAAAAATAGATCAACAGGCAAGAACTGGAAGGTTAAAAGGATGTACACTTTTATGTATATATATGTACATAAAAACTATGAGTTAGAGCATGAACAAAGACACAGACAGACAATCACAGGATTTGGATGGAAGTTGGTAAGAAATACAGTTTGGCTGGTGTGGTGAGCTTTTTTCTTCCCAAAACGCAGCCAGGTGATAAAAGTTCAGATCTTTTACTATCTCCAATATAGCCCGGTTAGCTTAGAGGCCTATCTTTCTGCTTGGTTCCAAGAGCTCTCTCCGAACGTCGCCAAATCCAAAGGTCTGGTTCTTCAGCCTCTGCCTCTGCTTTTCTTCAGCCTCCAGCCAGCTCCACTCTTCATATCATTCCGGTAAAATCTCTACTTGTAGCTTCTTTCTCTGAAGAACTTCTTTGACTGGCCCATTGAAGCTCTATTTATGCTAGTGCTCTCTGGCCCAAAGAGCTTCAAGGGAGGTGTGAACTCATTGAACTCCAATGAGTAAAGGTGTGAACACAAGCCTTGTATTAATTAGTTCTACTTAGTATCTTGTTTCAGGTTCTGCCCAAAACATCTTCTTGTAAGATTAGATCAACTCTAATTAGTTAGCAGTTAGTAAGGATTCCAACAGGCTGGAATGTAGAAAACATGATGGAAAACAGCATAAGAAAAGGAATTATGGGGTAGAGTGAAGATGGTGGAGAGGACACATTCTTCTTTCTGATTTCCTCCTAGGACCCTCAACTAATTACCAAATTCAGCCTCTGAATTAGTTCTAGACTGGCAGAATTCATGAATATTATAAGTGCAGCAAATTACTAGCAGAAGATAATTTAAAAGATCGCCAAAAAAAGGTCTGTTTCGGTTCAGCGCAGGGAGGTGGCCAGGCCCAAGACACCAGCACACACTGTGCAGACCCAGGGCAGGGCGGTCTCCATGGGGTAGTGTGGAATCCATGGTTGAGAATTTACAAGGAGGACTTTACCACAGTATTGGCTATTCTGCCCTGAGTGCAAGCCAGTAGATAAGCAGAGAATTTATAAAACATCCTACATAAACACAAAAGGTAAAGAGTGAACCCCAAAGCACTTGAGTCTCAGGGATGCTTAGTGCAGCCAATGTAGCTTGATACTGCCACTGATGCTTGGTGCTGCCTGTAGAGAAAGCTTGGAAAAATTCCTGTTCTAAAAGCAGATACCAACTTTTTTTAAAAAAATAAGTAAAAAGGCAAAGATTTCAAACCCTTAGGAGACTAAAAGCAGAGCTTCTCCAGATGAAGCCCCAAAGTACTGATCCCCACCACCCAAGGCTCTCCTAGAAGAAATTTTAAAAGATCTCAAAAGAGAACTAGAAGAAAAATGGGGAAAGAAAAGGAAAACTCTGCAAGAGGATTTGGAAAAGGCATATAACTCATTAAGAGATATATTTGTTAAAATGGAAAAAGAAAACAACTCCCTGCAAAACAGAACAGGCAAGCAAAACCAAAAAAAAGGGGAAAAATAGGGAAAAAAAAGTAAAATACCAACTTATGAAAACAACTGACCTGGAAAATAGATCTAGAAGAGACAATTGAAGGATTATTGGACTCCCTGAAAACAATGAAAAAAAAAAAAAAAAAAAGAGCCTAGACACTATTTTTCAGGAAATCATCAAAGAGAACTGCCTTGATGTCACTGATGTCATAGAATCAGAAGGTAAAATAGCGATTGAAAGAATTTTCCTAACACCTCCTGAAAGAGACCTAAAAATTAAAACTCCAAGGAATATATCATGGCTAAATTTCAGAGCATGACACCAATGAAAAAATATTTCAAGCAGTCAGAAAAAAAAAATTCAAATACCAAGAAGCCATAACAAGAATCACCCAGGACCTAGCAGCTTCCACCTTAAAGGATCTAAGGACCTAAAATCTAATATTCTGAAAAACAATGGAACTTGGAATGCAGCCAAGAATAAACTACCCTGCTAAACTAAAGAATGAATGGGTAGAACAGCAAATCATAGACACAATTAATAATTTCATCCAAGAGAATGAAAATAATGAGACAACATACCAAAATTTGTGGAATGCAGCCAAAGCAGAAATAAGGGGAAATTTTATATCTTTTGACATTTACTTGCATAAAATAGAGAAAGAGAAGATCAATGAATTGAGCTTGCTACTAAAAAAGCTAGAAAAAGGACAAATTAAAAACTCCCAATCAAATACAAACTTGAAATTCAAAAAATAAAAGGAGAGATTAATAAAATTGAAAGTTAAAAAAAAACTATTGAGTTAATAAATAAAACTAAGGGTTGGTTTTATGAAAAAAACAAAAAAAATAGATGAATCTTTAGTAAATTTGATAAGAAAAAGGAAGGAGGAAAATCAAATTGTTAGTCTTAAAAATTAAAAGGGAGAACTTTTCACCAATGAAGAGGAAATTAGAGCAATAATTAGAAGTCATTTTGCTCAACTTTATGCCATTAAATTTGATAATGTAAGTGAAATAGAATACCTACAAAAATATAGCTTGCACAAATTAACAGAGGAGAAAATAAGTTACTTAAACAGACCTATTTCAGAAAAAAGAAATAAAACAAGCTATTAATCAATTTTCTAAGAAAAAACCCCCAGGACCAGATGGATTTACATGTGAATTCTAACAAACATTTAAAGAACAATTAACTCTACTACTATATAAACTCTTTAAAAAAATAGGAAATGAAGGACTTTTACCAAATTCCTTTTATGACACAGACATTATTGATATCTAAACCAGGTAGGTTGAAAACAGAGAAATAAAATTATAGACCAATCTCCCTAATGAATATTAATGCTAAAATCTTAAATAAAATATTAGCAAAAAGATTACAGAAAATGATCCCCAGGATAATACACTATGACCAAGTAGGATTTATACCAGGAATGCAGGGCTGGTACAATATTAAGAAAACTATTAGCATAATTGACTATATCAATAACCAAACAAACAAAAACCATATGATCATCTCAATAGATGCAGAAAAAGCAGTTGATAAAATCCAATACCCATTCCTATTAAAAAAACACTAGAGAGCATAGGAATAAATGAACTTTTTCTTAAAATAGTCAGTACCATCTATTTAAAACCATCCATAAGCATCATATGTAATGGAGATAAACTGAAACCATTCCCAATAAGATCAGGAGTGAAACAAAGTTGCTTACTATCACCTTACTATTCCATATTTTATTAGAAATGCTAGCTTTGGCAGTAAGAGATGAAAAGGAGATTAGAGGAATTAGAGTTGGTAATGAGGAAACGAAATGATCACTCTTTGCAGATGATATGATGGTATACTTAGAGAACCCCAGAGAATCTACTAAAAATCTATTAGAAATAATCGGCAAATTTAGCAAAGTTGCAGGATACAAAATAAATCCATCAACATTTTTACACATATCTAACAAAATCCAACAGCAAGAGATAAAGAGAAATTCCATTTAAAATAACTGCTGATTTAAAACTGTCAGTAAGCATCATATGCAATGGGGAAAAACTGGAACCATTCCCAGTAAGATCAGGGGTAAAACATGGGTTGCCCACTGTCATCATTATTATTTAATATTGTATTAGAAATGCTAGCCTTGGCAATAAGAGTCAAGAAAGAGATTAAAGGAATTAGAGTAGATAATGAGGAAACCAAATTATCACTCTTTGCAGATGATATTATGGTTTACTTAGAGAACCCCAGAGATTCTACTAAAAAGCTGTTAGAAATAATTCATAACTTTAGCAAAATTGCAAGATACAAAATAAATCCACATAAATTATCACTAACAAAATGCAACAACAAGAGATACAAAGAGAAATTCCATTCAAAATAACCATCGATACCATAAAATATTTGGGAATCTATCTACCAAAGGAAAGTCAGGAATTATATGAGCAAAATTTCAAAATACTTTCCACACAAATAAAGTCAGATTTAAATAATTGGAAAAATATTAAGTGCTCTTGGATAGACAGCAAATATAATAAAAATGACAATACTCCCTAAACTAATCTATTTATTTAGTGCTATACCAATCAGATTCCCAAGAAACTATTTTAATGATCTAGAAAAAATAACAAAATTCATATGGAAGAACAAAAGGTCGAGAATCTCAAGGGAATTAATGGAAAAAAAAATCAAATGAAGGTTTACCTGATCTAAAACTATATTATAAAGTAGCAGTCACCAAAACCATTTGGTATTGGCTAAGAAATAGATTAGTTGATCTGTGGAATAGGATAGATCCATAAGACAAACTAGACAATGACTATAGCAATCTATTGTTTGACAAACCCAAAGATCCCAACTTTTGGGATAAGAATTCACTATTTGACAAAAACTACTGAGAAAACTGGAAATTAGTATGGCAGAAATTAGGCATGGACCCACACTTAACACCATATATCAAGATAAGATCAAAATGGGTCCATGACCTAAGCATAAAGAACAAGATCATAAATAAATTAGAGGAACATAGGAGAGTTTACCTCTCAGACTTGTGGAAGAGGAAGGAATTTTTGACCAAAAATTAACTAGAGATCATTATTGATCACAAAATAGAAATTTTTGATTAGATCAAATTAAAAAGCCTTTGTACAAACAAAATTAATGCAAACAAGATTAGAAGAGAAGCAACAAACTGGGAAAACATTTTCATAGTTAAAGGTTCTGATAAAGGCCTCATTTCCAAAATATATAGAGAACTGACTCTAATTTATGAGAAATCAAGCCATTCTCCAATCGATAAATGGTCAAAGGATATGAACAGACAATTCTCAGATGAAGAAATTAAAACTATTTATAGTCATACGAAAATATACTCCAAATCATTATTAATCAGAGAAATGCAAATTAAGACAAGTCTGAGATACCACTACACACCTGTCAGATTGGCTAGAATGACAGGGAAAGATAATGCAGAATGTTGGAGGGGGTGTGGGAAAACAGGGACACTGATACATTGTTGGTGGAAATGTGTTGGGTGGAATCCAGCCATTCTGGAGAGTAATTTGGAACTATGCTCAAAAAGTTATCAAATTGTGCATACCCTTTGATCCAGCAGTGTTTCTACTGGGCTTATACCCCAAAGAGATACTAAAGAAGGGAAAGGGAGCTGTATGTGCCAAAATGTTGTAGCAGCCCTGTTTGTAGTGGCTAGAAACTGGAAAATGAATGGAAGCCCATCAATTGGAGAATGGCTGGGTAAATTGTGGTATATGAATGTTATGGCATATTATTGTTCTATAAGAAATGACCAACAGGATGAATACAGAGAGGCTTGTAGAGACTTACATGAACTGATGCTAAGTGATATGAGCAGAACCAGGAGATCATCATATACTTCAACAATGATGCAGGATGAGGATGTATTCTGATGGAAGTGGCAATCTTCAACAAAGAGAAGATCTAATTCGGTTCCAATTAATCAATGATGGACAGAAGCAGCTACACCCAAAGAAAGAACACTGGGAAATGAGTGTGAACTGTTTGCATTTTTGTTTTTCTTCCCAGGTTATTTTTACCTGCTAAATCCAATTCTTCCTGTGCAACAAGAGAACTTTTCGATTCTGCACACATATATTGTATCTAGGATATACTATAACATATTTAACATGTATAGGACTGCTTGCCATCTAGGGTAGGGGGTGAAAGGAGGGAAGGGAAAAGTCTGAACACAAGTGAGTGCAAGAGATAATGCACTTGGGTAAGATAATGGGTAAAAAAATTATCCAGGCATATGTTCTGTCAATAAAAATTTATATTAAAAAAGTAACTACATTAATGATAATATTCAAGACATTTCCCTTTGAAGAATGGGGATAATTATGCTTTGATACTCTCAGAAAGAAACAACATGTTGGCATTAAGGTAGAGCTGTCCAGAAGAGGTCAGAGGGAGAAAGGGAGCAAACATTAAGTGCCTCGTGTGTAGAACTATGCTAAATGCTTTACAAATAACTCATTTGATCTCTCCAACAACACTGTAAGTTAGATGTCTCATTTTACAATTGACAAAACTGAGGTAAATAAAAGTAAAGTTTTGCTCAGGATTATATAGCTAGTGTCTGAATCTAGATTTGAGGTTAGGCCTTCCTGACTCCAAGCCCAGTGATTTATCCAATATACAACTTAGCAACCTAGTACAATCCCTAACACATTATATACATTTTATAAAAGCTTGTTGATTAAGAGGTGGCCCAGTGGTTAGAGCACCAGGCCTAGAATCAAGAAAACTGTTTAAATTTGGTTTCAGACAATTACTAGCTATGTGAAGCTAGGTAAAACAGATGGTCAGAAAAGACACAATGGCACGATGAAGAATTTCTGCTTCAGCCTGGAAGCAATAAAGAATCATTGAATATTTTTGAGTAAGGGAGTGACATTATTCTTGGGCTTTAGAAAAATCAGTCTGATAGTTGTTTGGGGCTGGGAGTTAGGAGACTACTACAGTCATCTAAGAGAGGGAGAATGAGGGCTTCAGCTACATGAGACAGAGGGCAGAAAGATGAGGGGAAGAGAAGCAGGGAAGAGGAGAAAATTGAGAGAATAATTCCTATGTCACCAACTTCATAGGATTATTGTGAGGATATAAGTCACATTTCTATAATACTTTAAGAGTCACAAGATGCTTTGCATAGATTATCTCATTTGGTCTTCACAACAATGCTGGGATGACAGCTCTTTTTATAGTAAGGATGCTGACATTCAAAGAGGTTCAGTGAATCACACAGACACAGCTATGAACTATCTCAGAAGGAATTTGGACTGCAAGTCCAGTCCCTTAACTCTCATGCCACAATGACATAATATATTATCTACAAAAGTTTTGCAGCTATATTTTATAAATGTTGCTATTCAGTCTAATCAATAGTCATATCTGATTCTTTGTGACCCCATTTGGAATTTGCTTAGCAAACATACTAGAGTGGTTTTTCATTTCTTTCTCCAGTTTGTGTTACAGAAGAAGAAATTTAGGCAAACAGGACTAAGTGACTTGCCCAGGGTCATATGGCAAGGGAGTATCTGAAGCCATATTTGAACTCAGAAAGCTGATTCTTTCTGACTCAAGGTCCAGCACTCTATCCACTGAGCCACCTAAAGTATTGAGGCTTAAAAATCATTAGCTCAGGCTTAAATATTATTTTTAAAGCATTCCCATTTGTGAATTTGGCTGGATAGGCAGTAAATAATGAATCAATCAGTGAAGAAATTAACACAGATCACATTTATCTCTGTGAAATTTACAGACTACTTTCCTAATGAATTTCTGCCTTCCACCCATATATAACTTTGGTGGTAGAAGCATGGGGGTTTTGTTTTGGGGTTTTTTTCCCTTGCTTTCCTGAGATTTCCTTGGGTAGATATACAGCAGAGGAAATGTGGAATGCGGTTTTTGCTAGCATGAAGAAAGGTTTTAGAGATGTTCATTTATCTGACCCTCACAAGAAAAGTAGGACTTTCCCAGTTCTCTATGGATTTGCTTACATTTGTTGGCATTAGTCTTGGGAGTAGATTAGGTACAACCACGTCTATCTACTCTTAGAAATTCTGCCTGTTAACCTGGCATCAAAAGAATTGGTTTTGCGTGCTTTCTAAAGGGAGTTCAACCTTATCCACATCCCATTAATTTATAAAATTTGACACTCTCTTAGTAGCAGTTTCTCAAAAACAAAAATTAGTTACCAGAGATATCAGATATTCTCATTAAAAACTGACAGTGTAGGAACAAATATTACAACCCTAGCCTTGATGAAAAAGGCCAAATGTGGGGGAAGAAGGAGAATACATCCAAAAATTATTGCAGCCTAAAGTAGGTCACACATGACAGTGACATGGAAGAAGAACCATCTGTCCCTGGGAATTCTCTACAGAATACTAATCTGAGTGTTTTAAAAACAAATTCCAACTACCTTTGAACCCAACATCCTCCTTCCCGAGGCAGAATAATATTGCCATGAGTAAAATTGAATTTTTGCCCATTTAGTTGGCTGACAAGCTGATTATGACAAATATTCTGAATTCTATTAACAAAGGCCATGAGGTGTAGAAAGAAGGTTTTGGAAATGACATTGTTATCCCCAGGGCATCTGTCAGATCAGCCTTCCAGGATGGCATGTCACAAGATGTTAAACTAAATGAAAAAAGCAATAAATCAACAATCAAAGAATTCAAAACTGAATGACAGCAAATAATAAGTTATTTCCCAAACCTGCCTTTTGAAGACTCACACTGATTTTTTTTTTTCCTGAGGAATTAAAGTGTTCCAAGTGTGGCCTGTTTCCTGTTTCTAGCCCTCTATATAAAGCTTAGTAGTTACTTTATCCTGAAGAAAGAAACTGTCCTCCTCACCTGTGGAATCAGAAACACAGTAATCAGTAGTAGAAATGAAAAGTCAATTCTGGGAAGTCTAGCTAAGTCACTCACTATTCAGTATCTACAATTTTTGAATGTTCTGAAATGATTTACGTTACAACCGAGCCAAGATATCTAAGGATCTCATTCCTCTGTATAATTCCATTTCTACTGCTTTCCCACATAATTTTAAAAAATACAACATTTTTATCTAATACACATTTTTGTGATTATGCTACCATGCATTGTGAGTCCTAATTCTCTTTATTCCCTCCTTTTTTTCTACCTTGGATGATACCTTATTTTGCATTTCATACATTTGCATTTCACATTCTCATAGGATCATCAATTATATCACAAACACACACATTCTCACAATCTATCCATAGTAGAGGAGAAAAATCCTAGAGACCTATCTAAAATACAGAGTGATTGTGATTTGCCTGGGGTAACAACAAATAATGAATGTCAGAAGTAGTGCTTTTCTTTGTTGTTGTTGTTATTTTTAATAATAGCTTTTTATTTTCAAAATATAGTTTTGAAGTATATAGTATATAGTTTTCAACATTCATACTTGCAAAATCTTGTGTTGCAAATTTTCCCCTCCCATCCCCCACTCCTTCCCCTAGACAACAAGTAATCTAATATATGTTAAAAATGTGCAACTCTTCTATACATATTTCCACAATTATCATGCTACACAAGAAAAATCAGATCAAAGAGGAAAAAATAAGAAAACTAAAAGCAAGCAAACAATAACAAAAAAGTAAAAATACTATGTGTTGATTCACATTCAGTCCCCACAGTCCTCTTTCTATATGCAGATTCCTTCTCTTCATCACAAGTTTATTGGAACTGACCTGAATCACCTCATTGTTGAAGAGAGCCAAATCCATTAGAATTGATCATCACATTCTCTTGGTTCTACTCTCTTCACTTAGCATCAGTTCTTGTAAGTCTCTCCAGGATTTTCTAAAATCATTCTGTTGATTATTTCTTATAGAAAAATAATATTCTATAACATTCATATACCATAATTTATTCAGCCATTCCCCAACTGACAGGAATCTACTCAGTTTTCAATTCTTTGCTACTACAAAAAGTTGCCACTGCTACAAACATTTTTGGACATATGGGTCCTGTACCCTCCTTTAAGATCTCTTTGAGATATAAGCCCAGGAAGGGACACTCGACCCTCTAAGCTCCTCTCATTCCCCTCATAACCAACTATTTAATTCAGTCTCAAAAATAGCTCTTCACTGCTTAAATTCATGAAGATTAGAAGCACTACAATTTACCAGCCTAAGTCAATCTGGAAGATTGCCAGGAAAGGTTTGTCCTGAGGGGCCAGGAACAAATTAGCACAGGCGGTGAGAGACTAGCATCCTGAGCAGACCAGGAGCGGGGGTGATCTCTGTGGCTAGAGAAGTTATAGAGATGACTCTGCTATAGGCTCACTTCTCTGCCTTGACTACAAAGCAGTAAACTGGCAGAGAAATTAAAGCCTAAAACAGAGGGTACTCTAAAAAACGCCAGAACCTAACGAGATCTGGCTGTAACCCCTCAAACCCGAAAGTGACTCAGGCAGACTTTAATGCAGCCCTGCGGCCACATCCTGCAGTTTGGGGTTTTTGTGGGGGCAGTTACAAATCTGCATGGCAGTGGGGCACAGCCTGGGCAGCCTCTAATTAGCAGGGGGGGGTGGTGCTCAGCCTGGGGCAATAGAACTTCTTCAGCAGACTGTGCTTCCCAGGCAGACACTTCTGGTCCCTACAAATCCATTCACTGCTCAACTGCTAATACCCATAGCCTCAGGGGGGGAATTGGCTTGGGGTAGTGAAACTCTCACTGCTCAACTTTTAGTCCCAAAGCAGTAGTTATCTCACACAGCAGGGGTTCTTTGCAGGGCATTTTCCCAGCTCAGCCCTGCAGGGCTGAGTTACTCCTGGTGGGGAACTCTTTCCCAGAGCACTCCAGTACCTCTCTGCTTTTTGTAGCCAGCTGGCAGGACAGCTACCCATCTATACACCTTTCACAGAGGAAGCTGGTAATCTCCTGGCTCTGAAGGCAGACCCTACAGGCTTTAACAAAATGAGTGAAAAAATCAAAAGAACAATTGATAGTTTCTATACAGAAAGAGACCAGCTTTTCAACCCTGAAGAGACTAATAGCAAACAGTCTCCAGACAATTGTTGACCTCCAATACAAAAGGCTCTCCTAAAAGAGACTATTAAAAACCTTAAAAGAGAACTAGAAGAAAAATGGGGAAAGGAAAGAGAAGCTATGCAAGAGAGTATAGAAAAGGCATATAACTCACTAAAAGAAAAATTTGATAAAGTGGAAAAAGAACTGAAATGTGAATTGGAAAAGGTAAAAAAAACTCCCAAAAAGTGCAGGGAAACAGAATTTGTGAATTGGAAAAAGAAAATAACTCACTAAAAAAAAAAAAAAATTAGTGAAATGGAAAAAAATTCCATAGAGCAAAACAACTCAATTGGACATATACAAAAAGAAGTAAAAAAAGCTAATGAAGAAAATAACTCACTAAAAATCAGAACTGAACAAATAGAAATGACTGATTCATTGAGACATCAAGAATCAGTCAAGCAAAATCAAAAAAATTAAAGATTGGGGAAAAAATGTCAAATATTTACTTGGAAAAACAACAGACCTGGAAATTAGATCTAGGAGAGATAACCTGAGGATCATTGGACTATTGATGAAAAAAAGAGACTAGATACTATTTTACAGGAAATCATCAAAAAGAACTGCCCAGAAGTAATAGAACTGGAAGGGGAAATAGGCGTTGAAAGAATTCATCGAACACCTTCTGAAAAAGATCCTAAAATAAAGACTCCAAGGAATATTGTGGCCAAACTTCAGAATTTTCAGAGTAAAGAAAAAATTTTACAAGCAGCCAGGAAAAAACAGTTCAAATATCGAAATGCCACAATAAGGGTCATGCAAGATCTGGCTGCCTCAACATTAAAGGATCGAAGGGCCTGGAATCAGACATTCTGAAAGGCAAAAGAACTTGGAATGCAGCCAAGAATAAACTACCCAACTAAGCTGAATATTTTTTTTCCATGGAAGAAGATAGACATTTAATGAAATAGAGGAATTCCATTTGTTTCTAAGGAAAAAGCCAGACTTAAACAAAAAATTTGATCTCCAACAGGACTCAAGAGAAGTAGAAAAAGGTAAAAGGAACTCTTGAGAACTGTATTTCTGTTAAAACCATATGTATAATTTGATTTTACCAATATAACATAAAAAAGGAAGTAGAAATGGAAAGGAGATGGTGTCAGAAAAAGGGAAAAGGGGAGATAAAAAGAGGGAAACTACATGCAGTGATGAGGCAAAGGAAACCTATCATATCTGAGGGAACTTAGAGAGGGGGAGGAATGTTGTGTGAATCCTACTCTCATCAGAGTTGGCTCAAAGAGGAAATAATTGACATATTTGTTTTACAGAGATTCTTCTCTCACTTCATTAAAAAGTGGGAGAGGAAAAGGGAAAAGGAAAAAGAGTAATAAGGGAAGGGTACAAGAAAGGGGAAGGGATTCAAAGGGAGGAGGGAGAGATACTAAAGAGGGAGAGCTGCGTGACACAAGTGGGACCAATAAGTTTAATATTAGGGAAGGAGGGAAGGAGGGCAAGAAAAAGAAAAGTATAATTTGGGGATATTAGGATTGCAGGAAATACAGAATTAGTAATTTTAACTATACATGTGAATGGGATGAACTCTCCCATAAAGAGGAGGCAGATAGCAGACTGGATCAAAAGTCAGAACCCTACAATATGTTGTTTACAGGAAACACATTTAAAACAGGGAGATACATACAGAGTAAAGGTAAAAGGCTGGAGCAGAATCTTTTATGCTTCAGGTAAAGTCAAAAAAGCAGGGGTAGCCATCCTTATCTGAGATCAAACAAAAGCAAAAATTGATTTAATTAAAAGAGATAAGAAAGGAAACTATATCTTGCTAAAGGATACTATAGACAATGAAGCAATATTAGTATTAAACATATATGCACCAAGTGGTATGGCATCTAACTTCCTAAAGAGAAGTTAAGAGAGTTGCGAGAAGAAATAGACAGCAAAACTATAATAGTGGGAGATCTCCATCTTGCACTTTCAGATTTAGATAAATCAAATCACAAAACAAATAAGAAAGAAATTAAAGAGGTAAATAAAATATTAGGAAAATTATGTATGATAGATCTCTGGAGAAAACTGAATGGTGACAGAAAGGAGTATACTTTCTTCTCAGCAGTTCATGGAACCTACACAAAAATTGACCATATATTAGGACATAAAGACCTCAAAATTAAATGCAGGAAGGCAGAAATAGTAAATGCTTTCTTTTCAAATCACAATGCAATAAAAACTACATTCAACAAAAAGTTAGGTGTAAATAGACCAAAAAGTAATTGGAAACTAAATAATCTTAAAGAATGATTGGGTAAAACAGCAAATTATAGACACAATTAATAATTTCACTCAAGATAATGACAATGATGAGACATCATACCAAAATTTATGGGATTCAGCCAAAGCGGTAATAAGGGGAAATATTATATCCTTAGAGGCTTACTTGAATAAAATGGAGAAAGAGAAGATCAATGAATTGGGCCTGCAACTTAAAAAGCTAGAAAAAGACCAAATTAAAATCCCTAATCAATTACTAAACTTGAAATTCTAAAATTAAAAGGAGAAATTAATAATATTGAAAGTAAAAAAAAACTATTGAACTAATAAATAAAACTAAGAGTTGGTTTTATGAAAAAACCAATAAAATTGATAAACCTTTGGTAAATCTGATTAGAAAAAGAAGAGAGGGAAATCAAATTAGTAGTCTTAAAATTAAAAGGGAGAACTTTCCACCAATGAAGAGGAAATTAAAGAAATAATAAGGGGTTACTTTGCCCAACTTTATGCCAATAAATTTGATAACCTAAGTGAAATGGATGACTACCTCCTAAAATATAGGCTTCCTAGATTATCAGAGGAGGAAATAAATTGCTTAAATAGTCCCAACTCAGAAAAAGAAATAGAACAAGCTATTAATCAACTCCCTAAAAAAAAAAATCCCCGGGACCAGATGGATTTACATATGAATTCTAACAAACATTCAAAGAACAATTAGCCCCAATGCTTTATAAACTATTTGAAAAAATAGGGAATGAAGGAATCCTACCAAATTCCTTTTTTGACACAGACATGGTACTGATACCTAAACCAGGTAGGTTGAAAACAGAGAACAAAAATTATAGACCAATCTCCATAATGAATATTGATGCTAAAATCTTAAATAAGATATTAGCAAAAAGGCTACAGAAAATCATCCCCAGGATAATACACCACGATCAAGTAGAATTTATACCAGGAATGCAGGGCTGGTTCAATATTAGGAAAACTATCAGTATAATTGGCCATATTAATAACCACATTAACAAAAACCATATGATCATCTCAATAGATGCAAAACAAGCATTTGATAAAATCCAACATCCATTCCTATTAAAAACTCTTGAGAGTATAGGAATAAATGGACTTTTCCTTAAAATAATCAGTAGCATCTATTTAAAACCAGCAGTAAGCATCATATGTAATGGGGACAAACTGCAACCATTCCCAGTAAGATCAGGAGTGAAACAAGGTTGCCCACTATCACCGTTATTATTTATTATTGTATTAGAAATGCTAGCTTTGGCAATAAGAATTGAGAAAGAGATTAAAGGAATAAGAATAGGCAATGAGGAAACCAAATTATCACTCTTTGCTGATGATATGATGGTATACTTAGAGAACCCCAGAGACTCTACTAAAAAGTTATTAGAAACAATCCACACCTTTAGCAAAGTCACAGGATACAAAATAAACCCACATAACTCATCAGCATTCTTATATATTACTAATAAAACCAAAGTTAGATTACAAAGAGAATTCCATTTAAAGTAACTACTGATTGTATAAAATATTTAGGAATCTATCTGCCAAGGGAAAATCAGAAACTTTATGAGCAAAACTACAAAACACTTTCCACACAAATTAAGTCTGATCTAACCAACTGGAAAAAATATTAAATGCTCTTGGATTGGGCAAGCAAATATAATAAAGATGACAATACTACCTAAACTAATCTATTTATTTAGCGCTATACCAATCAGACTCCTAAAAAATTATTTTGATGACCTAGAAAAAATAACAACAAAGTTCATATGGGAAAACAAAAGGTCAAGAATTTCAAGGAAGTTAATGAAAAAAAATCAAATGAAGGTGGCCTAGCTGTATCAGATCTAAAATTATATTATAAAGCAGCAGTTACTAAAACCATCTGGTATTGGCTAAGAAATAGACTAGTTAATCAATGGAATAGGTTAGGTGCAAAGGACAAAACAGCCAATAACTTTAATAATCTAGTGTCTGACAAACCCAAAGACCCCAGTTTTGGGGATAAGAAAACATTATTTGACAAAAATTGCTGAGAAAATTGGAAATTAGTATGGCAGAAACTAGACATTGATCCACACTTAACACCATACATCAAGATAAGGTCAAAATGGGTTCATGACCCTAGGCATAAAGAATGAGATTATAAATAAATTGGAAGAGTATAGGATAGTTTACCTCTCAAACCTGTGGAAGAGGGAGGAATTTATGACCAAAGAAGAACTCGAGATTACTATTGACCACAAAATAGAAAATTTTGATTATATCAAATTGAAAAGTTTTTGTACAAACAAAACTAATGCAGACAAGATTAGAAGGGAAACAATAAACTGGGAAAAACATTTTTACAGTCAAAGGTTCTGATAAAGGCCTCATTTCCAAAATACATACAGAATTGACTCTAATTTATAAGACATCAAGCCATTCTCCAATTGATAAATGGTCAAAGGATATGAACAGAAAATTCTCAGATGAAGAAATTAAAACTATTTATAGCCATATGAAAATATACTCCAAATCATTATTAATCAGAGAAATGCAAATTAAGACAACTCTGAGATACCACTACACACCTGTCAGATTGGCTAGAATGACAGGGAAAGATAATGCAAAATGTTAGAGGGAGTGTGGGAAAACAGGGACACTGATACATTGTTCGTGGAATTGTGAACACATCCAGCCATTCTGGAGAGCAATTTGGAACTATGCTCAAAAAGTTATCAAACTGTGCATACCCTTTGATCCAGCAGTGTTTCTACTGGGCTTATACCCCAAAGAGATACTAAAGAAGGGAAAGGGAGCTGTATGTGCCAAAATGTTTGTGGCAGCCCTGTTTGTAGTGGCTAGAAACTGGAAAATGAATGGATGCCCATCAATTGGAGAATGGTTGAGTAAATTGTGGTATATGAACTTTAAGGAATATTATTGTTCTGTAAGAAATGAGCAGCAGAATGAATACGGAGAGGACTGGCGATACTTACCTGAACTGATGCTAAGTGAAATGAGCAGAACCAGGAGATCATTATATACCTCAACAATGATACTGTTTGAAGATGTATTCTGATGGAAGTGGATCTCTTTGACAAAGAGAGCTAATTCAGTTTCAATTGATCAAGGATGGACAGAAGCAGCTACACCCAAAGAAAGAACACTGCTTGCATTTTTGTTTTTCTTCCTGGGTTATTTCTATCTTCTGAATCCAATTCTCCCTGTGCAACAAGAGAACTATTCGGTTCTGCACACATATTATATCTAGGATATACTGTAACCTATTTAACATGTAAAGGACTGCTTGCCATCTGGGGGAGGGGGTGGAGGAAGGGAAGGGAAAAATCGGAACAGAAGTGAGTGCAAGGGATAATGCTGTAAAAAATTACCCTGGCAAGGGTTCTGTCAATAAAAGTTATTTTAAAAAGAGAAAGAGAGAGAGAGAGAGGGAGGGAGGGAGGGAGGGAGAGAGAGAGAGAGAGAAAGAGAGAGAGAGAGAGAGAGAGAGAGAGAGGAGAGAGAGAGAGAGGGAGGGAGGGAGGGAGAGAGAGAGAGAGAGAAAGAGAGAGAGAGAGAGAGAGAGAGAGAGGGAGAGAGAGAGAGAGAGAGAGAAAAACACTACTAGATCAAAGGATATGCACAGTTTTATAGCCCTTTGGGCATAGTTCCAAATTGCTCTCCAGAATGATTGGATCAGTTCACAACTCCACTATCAATGTATTTATTAGTGTTCCAGTTTTCCCACATCCCCTCTAATATTTATCATTATCTTTACCTGTCATCTTAGCCAGTCTGAGAGATATATAGTGTTAACTCAGAGTTATCTAAGCAGTAGTGATTTAGAGCATCTTTTTCATATGACTAGAAATGGTTTTAATTTCTTAATCTGAAAATTGTTCATATCCTTGGGCCATTTATCAGCTGGAGAATGACATAGTCTTATAAATTTGAGTTAATTTTCTATATATTTTAGAAATGAGGCCTTTATTAGAAATCTTGGCTATAAAAATGTCTTCCCCAATTTTCTGCTTCCCTTCTAATCTTGTTTGTACAAAACCTTTTAAATTTAAGATAGTAAAAATATCCATTTTGCATTTCATAATGTTCTCTAGTTCTTCTTTGGCCATTTTCCTTCCCAATTCACAGATCTGAGAGGTAGACTATCCTTTGTTCTAATATGCTTATAGAATCATCCTTTATGTCTAAATCATGAACCAATTTCAACCTTATCTTGGTATAGGGTATTATGTCGGTCAATGTCCTAGGCTTTTCTTATTTCAATAATTTCTTATTTATTTCTTATTATCCACTAGCTCTGAGGCTCTATTTGGTGTAACATATAACTATTATGAAATTCATTGGGAAGTTTTGATTGGTTATAGAAAAAAAATTTAACTTTGTAGGCAATAGTTCAATCATGCTTCTGTTCCATACAGTAAAACTCAGTAATACAACTATATAATTTACATCAACAGTCATAATCTTCAGCCCTTCTTTGAATAATTGTATTATTTACAGAGTTCTATGCATGGCTTCATCTATATGGAGATTACTTTTCTTTGAGTAGGTAGTGATGATCTGAGCCTTTTGGTCTTATATAACTTGTGTGTCTCTTTTAAGTTGTCTCTAAGAAATCAGTCTGAAGACTTTTCCTGTTGTTATTGTATTTTATAATACTTTGAAGGTACCAATATACTTGGGTTGCCCATATATTTATTGTTTCTTACTAGTCTTCTTCCTTTTTGGCCATTCATGACCCTGAGGATAATCTTTTTTATGTCACTTCTTCCACAAATGTTATCATTGGTAAAATGCTGCTAATATTCCATAATGTTATAAACAGTCTGGCTAGATCTACACTATAGTTCTATGGTAGCTATAGCTACATTGAGTCAATAATTCAGATGTTTAGTCAACATGACTTTTTTTCTCATTTGCATTTGTACATAACTTTAAAATATTGTAATCTTATTGGTAATTGTAGGTTAATAGTTTCTGGCAAATTAAAAAAAAATAGCATGGAATAGTGTATGGAACAGTATGGAAAGGTGTGAGTTCAAATTATAACTCCAAAACATACTAGCTGAGTTACCTTACAAATTATTTAAATTCCTAAATCCTTCCCACACCACAAACTACCACCAAGAAAATCTCTCAGATAATAAATTAAAAAGTAGCTGCTAATCTGCATTGGTAGAAAATGTTTTCTCACTGGAAATTCCATGTTGTTGCTATTAAATCTTGTCTGATTCTTTATAATCCCATATACTACAGCACACCAGGTCTTTCTATCTTCTATTTTCTCTCAAAGTCTGTCAAAGTTTTCTGTGCTTTCAGCACTCTAGCTCATCCTCTTCTGTTCCCTTTTCTTTTTGCCTTCAATCTTTTCCAACATCATTGTCTTTTCCATTGAGTTCTTATGGAGAAAGAATTTAAGCTTTAGCTTCAATATTTTGCCTTCCAGTGGACTCCTTACTATCTAAAATGCCTCTCAACTGGAAAGTGTTGATTCTAAGGCATTTTGCTATACAGACTTTTGTTGGCAAGATGATGTCTCTACTTTTTAGTATGCTGTCCAGATTTGTCATAGCTTTCCTTCCAAAGGAACAAGCTTCTTTTAATTTCAGGGATGCAATCACTCTCAGCAGGGATCTTTGAGCCCAAAAATATAAAATCCAATACTGTTTCTATTTCTTCTCCTTCTATTTGCCAGGAAGTAATGGGACCATTTGCCAAGATCTTAGGGGTTTTTTTTAATGTTAAGTTTCAAGCCAGCTTTTACACTCTCCCCTTTCACCCTCATCAGAGGCGTCTTTATTCTTCTTTACATTCTGCCATCAGAGTGGTATCATCTACTGTTATGGACCAGAACTTGAAACAAGGTGATAACTCAATGGAATTGATAGAAACAATGCTTGTGTTTACACCTGTGAGAATTCACACATTAGCTCATACATTGGAGTTCACAAGTCGGGAGATATCCAAGTTTACACCTCCCATAATCCCACTCTCCGAGGAGGAGTCAACCTTTGAGTTTATACCTCTAAAAGAGCATAAAAGGAACTCCTGGAGTCAGTTGAGAGGAGAACCAACATTCAGAGGGAGCTGGAGATGACAAAAAACAAGCTGCAAGAGCTCTTGGGACCAAGGAGGGAGAGAGGCCTCTAAGAAAGCTAACCGGACCCAAAGAAAGAGACAAGACTGGAAGGAGAAAATAAACGTTTGGATTTTATCAGCTGGCTGCATTTGAGGTGATTATTACTTAGAACTGAAAGTAAGGAATTCATCACACTGGGAAAGGATACCTGGCCCTAAAATGAGAATACTGACCTCAGAATTACAGGAATTTGGATGGAAGAAAGAGAGATCCTAGAAAAGGGAATGGTCTTGGGAGTAGCTGTCAGAAGCTGTTGCATTAACCCCAAGGAAGAAGGTCAGCCTCAAAATGATAGCAAAAACATTCCCTTCTTACAAATGTTGGCATCCTTCAGCCAAGATCAGCTCTCGATATAAGTTACAATTCTTTACATTCTACAGAGATATTGGGCAGTTAGGGTGGTGCAGAGGATTAAAGTGCCAACCCTAGAATTTGGAACTCATCTTCCTGTGTTCAAATCTAGCCTTAGAGACTTACTAGTTGTGTGACCCTGAGCAAGTCACTTCACCCTGTTTGCCTCTCTTTCCTCATCTGTAAAATAAGCTGGAGAAAGAAATGACAAATCATTCTAATAGCTTTGCCAAGAAAACCCCAAATGGGATCATGAAGAATTGGACATGACTGAAAAAATGACTAAACAATTAAAAAAAAAAAATAAAAGTATTCAATTGCCAGCTCAGAATCAAAAAGCTTAGTGTCTGAGACAGAGTTCAAATTTGCATCTTTCTGATTCAAAGTCCAGCTTTCTTTTTTAAATAATCATTTGTGGTTTTTTAAATTTATAATAGCTTTTTATCTTTCTAAATACATGCAAAGATAGTTTTCAACATTCATCCTTGAAAAATCTTATTCCAAATTTTTTCCCTTCCTCACCTAGACATCAAGCAATCCAGTATGGATTAAACATGTACAATTCTTCTAAACATATTTCCATATCAAACTCCAGCTTTTTATCCACTATGCTACACAAATAACTAGACTTTTAGTGTTAATTAGCTATTAAATAAGATAAACTCAATTCTCCTGCATTTGAGACAATAATCCTGTGATGTAAGATTTGTAATATCCATGGATTCAAATCCATGCTACCTAAATAACTTTAGGAAAATTACTATCGTCCAAGGCTTCCGTTTCTTCAGTTATACAGCATAAATTGAAAAAGGATCTCTCTAATCCTTTTTAGATTAGACCTTTTTGCCCTAGATTTATTCTAGATATTTATTGTTCTTTCATGTTTTCTTTTTTTATTAAATTTTTTTATTTACAAAACATATGCATAGGTAATTTTTCAACACTAATGCTTGCAAAACCTCCTGTTCCAAATTTTCTCCTCCTACCCCCCATCCCATGTCCTAGATCTCTAGTAGTCCAATACATGTTAAATATGTTAAAACATATGTTAAATCCAATATATATGCATATTTAAACAGTTATCTTGCTGCTAGAGAAAAATCTGATCAAAAAGGAAAAAAAAACCGAGAAAGAAAACAAAATGCAAGGAAACAATAAGAGAAAGAATGAAAATGCTATGTTGTGGTCCACATTCAGTTCCCTTAGTCCTCTCTGGGTGTAGATGGCTCTCTTCATCACTGAACTATTGGATGGAACTGGTTTGAATCATCTCATTGTTGAAGAGAGCCACTTCTATCAGAATTGATTATAGTATAATTTTGTTATCGTTGTGTATAATGATCTCCTGGTTCTGCTCAGCAGCAGTTCACTTAGCAGCAGTTCATGTAAGTCTCTACAGGCTTCTCTGAAATCATCCTGTTGGTAATTTCTTAGAGAACGATAATATTCCATAACATTCATCTACAATGTATTCAGCCATTCAGCCATGATGGGCATCCATTCAGTTTCCAGTTTCTTGCTACTACAAAAAGGGCTGCCACAAACATTTTTGCACACGTGGGCCCTTTCCCTCTTTTAAGATCTCTTTGGGATATAAGCCCACTAGAAATACTGCCAAGTTAAAGGTATGAACAGTTTGACAGCCCTTTGGGGATAGTTCCAAATTGCTCTCCAAAATGGTTAGATCCATTCACAGTTCCACCAATGATGTATGATGTCCCAGTTTTTCCACATCCCCTCCAACATTTGTCATTATCTTTTCCTGTCATCTTACCCAATCTGACAGACGTGTAGTGGTATCTCAGAATTGTCTTAATTTGCATTTCTCTGATCAATAGTGATTTGGAGCATCTTTTCATATGACTAGAAATAATTTTAATTTCTTTGTCTGAAAATTATTCATATCCTTTGACCATTTATCAATTGAAGAATGGCTAGATTTCTTATAAATTAGAGTGAATTCTCTATATATTTTAGAAATGAAGCCTTTATCAAAACCTTTGAATGTAAAAAAGTTTTCCAAGTTTATTGCTTCCTTTCTAATCTTGTCTACATTAGTTTTGTTTGTACAAAAACTTTTTAACTTAATATAATCAAAGTTATCTATCTTGTGATCATAATGATATCTTGTTCTTCTTTGCTCTCAAATTCCTTCCTCTTCCACAGGTCTGAGAGGTTAACTATCTTATGTTCTTCTAATTTGTTTACATTATCATTCTTTATGTCTAGCTAATGAACTCATTTCGACCTTACTTTGTATACTGCCCAGTTTCTGTCATACTTTTTCCCCAGCAGTTTTTGTCAAATAATGAATTCTTATCCCAACAGTTGGGGTCTTTGGATTTGTCAAACACTAGATTGCTATAGTTATTGAGTATTTTGTCCTGTGAACCTAACCTATTCCACTAATCAACTAGCCTATTTTTCAGCCAGTACCAAATGGTTTTGATGATCACTGCTTTATAATATAGTTTTAGATGTGATACAGATAGGTCACATTCATGCGCTTTTTTTTTTTCATTAATTGCCTTGAAATTCTTGACTTTTTGTTCTTCCAGATGAATTTTGTTGTTATTTTTTTTAGGTCAGTAAAATAGTTTCTTAGGACTTTGATTGGTATAGCACTAATAAATAGATTAGTTTAGATAGTATTGTCATCTTTAGTATATTCGCTCAACCTATCCAAGAACAATTGATATTTTTCCAGTTGTTTAGATCTGACTTCATTTGTGTGGAAAGTGTTTTGTAATTTTGCTCATATAGTTTCTGACTTTCCCTTAGCAGATAGATTTCCAAATATTTTATACTATTGGCTGTTGTTTTAAATAGAATTTCTCTTTATATCTCTTGTTGTTGGATTTTATTAGTGATATATAAAAATGCTGATGATTTATGTGGATTTATTTTGTATCCTGCAACTTTGCTAAAACTGTGGTTTATTTCTAATAGTTTTTTGATTGATTATCTAGGGTTCTTCAAGTATACCATCATATCATCTCTGCAAAGAGTGATCATTTGGTTTCCTCATTACCTACTCTAATTCCTTTAATCTCTTTTTCTTCTCTTATTGCCAAAACTAGCATTTCTAATACAATACTGAATAGTAATGGTGATAGTGGGCAATTTTTTTCACCCCTGATCTTATTGGGAATGGTGCCAGTTTATCCCCATTACATGATGCTTACTGTTAATTTTCAATCAATGCTACTGACTATTTTAAGGGAAAGTCCATTCATTTCTATATTCTCTAGTGTTTTTAATAGGAATGGGTGTTGGATTTTTATCAAATGCTTTTTCTGCATCTATTGATTTGATTATATGGATTTTGTTAATTTGGTGACTGAGGTAGTCAATTATGCTAATAGTTTCCCTAAAATTGAACCAGCCTTACATTCCTGGTATAAATCCTACTTGGTCATAGTATATTATACTCAGGATTAGGGAAAAGGAAAGAGAAAAGTATCATCTGGGAATGAGAAATACAGAATAAGTATTTTTAATCACAATTATGAATGGGGTGAACTATCCCATAAAGCAGAAGCAGATAGCAGATTGGATTAAAAGGCCGAATCCTACAACATGTTGTTTACAAGAAACAATTTTAAAGCAGAGTGATACATATAGAGTAAAGGTAAAAGGCTGGAGCAGAATATATTATGCTTCAGGTAAAGTAAAAAAAAATCAGAGGTAGCCATCCTGGTCTCATATCAAACAAAAACAAAAATTGATCTAATTAAAAAGGTAAGGAAGGAAACTATATCTTGCTAAAGGGTACCATAGATAATAAATATCAATACTAAACATATGCATCAAGTAGTATAGCATGGAAATTCCTAAAGGAGAAATTAAGAGAGCTGCAAGAAAAAATAGCCAGCAAAACTATAATAGTGGGAGATCTCAACTTGCTTTCTCAGAACTAAATAAATCAAACCACAAAATAAATAAGAAAGAAGGCAAAGAGGTAAATAGAATACTAGAAAAGTTAGGTATGATAGATTTTCGGAGAAAATGGAAAGGAGTACACTTTCTTCTTGGCAGTTCATGGAACCTGCCATATATATACCAATATATTGACCATATATTAGGACATAAAGACCTCAAAATCAAATGTGGAAAGGCCAAAATAGTAAATGCATTTTTTTCAGCTCACAATGCAATAAAAATTACATTCAATAAAAAGCCAGGAGAAAATATCCCAAAAAGTAATTGGAAACTAAACAATCTCATCCTAAAGACTGAATGGGTGAAACCGCAAATCATAGAGACACAATTAATAATTTCATCCAAAAGAATGACAATAATGAGACAACATACCAAAATTTGTAGGATGCAGCCAAAGCAGTAATAAGGGGAAATTTTATATCTCTTGACATTTACTTGCATAATAGTCTTGCATCTAAAAAAGCTAGAAAAGAGCAACTTAAAAATCCCTAATCAAATACCAAATTTGAAATTATAAAAATAAAATGAGAGATTAATAAAATTGAAAGTAAAAAAACTATTGCATTAATAAATAAAACTGAGAGTTTATTTTATAAAAAACTAACATAATAGATAAACATTTAGTTAATTTGATTAGAAAAAGGAAAGAGGAAAAATCAAATTGTTAATCTCAAAACTGAAAAGGGAGATCTTTCTACCAATGAAGAGGAAATTAGAGCAATAATTAGGAGTTACTTTGCCCAACTTTATGCCAATAAATTTGATAACCTAAGTGAAATGGAACACCTACAGAAATATAGATTGCCCAGAATAACAGAGGAAGAAGTAAATTGCTTAAATAGTCCTATTTAAGAAAAAAAAATAGATCTAGCTATTAATCATCTCCCTAAGGAAAAAATCCCCAGGACCAGATGGATTTACATGTGAATTCTACCAAACATTTAAAGAACAATTAACTTTAACACTATATAAACTATTTGAAAAGATGAGAAATGAGAGACTCCTACCAAATTCTTTTTATGACACAGACATGGTACTGATACCTAAATCAGGTAGGATGAAAACAGAGAAAGAAAATTATAGACCAATCTTCCTAATGAATATTGATGAAAATTTTTTTTTGATTTTGTTTTGTTTTTTTGGTTTGTTTGTTTGTTTGCTGAGACAATTGGGAGCAAATGACTTGCCCAGAGTCACATAACTAGGAAGTGTTAAATGTCTGAGCCAGATTTGAACTCAGGTCCTCCTGACTTCAGGGATGGTGCTCTATGCACTGCACCATCTAGCTGCCCCTGATGCAAAAATCTTAAATAAAATATTAGCAAAAACATTACAGAAAATCATCCCTAGGATATACTCCATGACCAAGGAGGATTTATACCAGCAATGCAAGGCTGGTTCAATATTAGGAAAACTATAAGCATAGCTGACTATATCAATAACAAAATTAACAAAAACCATATGATTATCTCAATAGGTTTGATAAAAATCCAACACCCATTCCTATTAAAAACACTAGAGAGTATAGGAATTAATGGACTTTTCCTTAAAATAGTAGCATCTATTTAAAACCATCGATAAAGCATCATATGTAATGGATATAAACCATTCCCAATAAGATCAGGGGTGAAACAAGGTTGCCCCCTATCACCATCACTATTCAATATTGTATTAAAAATGCTAGCTTTGGCATTAAGAGTTGAGAAAGAGATTAAAGGATTTAGAGTAGGTAATGAGGAAACCAAATGATCACTCTTTGCAGATGATATGATGGCATAATATAGTACACTTAGAGAACCCTAAAGAATCAACTAAAAAGCTATTAAAAATAGCTAAATAGCAAAATTGCAGAATACAAAATAAACCCACATAAATCATCAGCATTTTTATACATCACTAACAAAATCCAACAGCAAGAGATACAAAGGGAAACTCCATTTAAAATAACAGTCAATAGTATAAAATATTTGGGAATCTATGTGCCAAGGAAAAGTCAGGAACTATATGAACAAAACTACAAAACACCTTCCACACAAATAAAGTCAGATCTAAGCAATTGGAAAAATATCAAATGCTCTTGGATAAGTCAAGGGAATATAATAGAGATGACAATACTACCTAAACTAATCTATTTATTTAGTGCTATGTCAATCAAACTCCCAAGAAACTATTTTACTGACCTAGAAAAAATAACAACAAAATTCATTTGGAAGAATAAAAGGTCAAGAATGTTATAGAATATTATAGTTCTATAAGAAATGATGCACATGATAATTTCACAGAGGCCTGCAGAAACTTATATGAAATGATGCTAATAAAATGAACAGAAACAGGAGATCATTAAACATGGCAACAAGACTATATGATGATCAATTCTGATGAATATGGCTCTCTTCAATAATATAATTATACATTGTGAAATCAGTGATTTGAAAAATGAATCTTTCAAAGGGGGGTGGTATTTTCCTTAGACTTTGATCTTTCCCTCATTTAACTGAATCCAAAGTAATAATTCCATTTAAAATCCCTTTTAAATGTGGGCCTGGGCAACCAGAAAGTTGTTATCTGGCTTCCACAGCTGCATCTTCAATTAATGAATTGCTAAAGCAATCTTGTCATGTGTGTGCCATCCAGCACGCTTGTTCTGTGCTATTGCTCTGTGGTGAGAATTATAGATATCAAGGTTATCTGAATTTAGATGTGGTTGCAATTATTTGATGTTTTAGATGGTGGTAAAATTGATTGCTAATAGCCACCTTGTTTTAAATTGCAGATTACTGTATTTCGAATGGGATCAGAAGGTCACCAGGATATTGATTTAGCAATCCTGACAGCTTTACTCAAAGGTAAAAGAGCTCCTGGATTCAAAGAGTAAATTTAAAATTTAAAAAAAAAAAACAGCAAATTATCTCTATAACCTCTGGATTCACTTACATTATAAATGGAGCCCAAGAAATAAATTATGAAACAATCCACACAATGATAACTGTGATGACCTCTACCTTAAGCTATTGTCCCTATTATAAAATTTTGCTAAGGCAGAGGCATTATTATAATTACTACACAGATTTAGATATGCTGTAGAATAAATAATGTTATCCTTTAAACATAGTAATTATGTTGGATGAAGGTCTAATTCAATAGGTTTCACCTATAAAGTGGATATAACCTTGTTTCCCAAAAGAAGTGCTTATACTTGATTATCCATGGAATTAGATTTGTTCAAATTTAGGCATGGCAGGAGATATAGGGTCTCAAGTTTCTGAAACTACATCATATGCTATCACCTTTAGTAAATGTTTCAAATTACATTGACATTTCTACTCAAAAAGCATTTATTAAGCATCAATGGATCAGTCAAGATGCATTTATTAAGCTTTTATTGTACTGTGCTAAGACACTGTGCTAAATTCTGGAAATAGAAAGACAAAAAAGAGTTCTTTGCCTCAAGTAGTTTGCATTCTAAAGTACTAAACAGTGAGCCATAGTGGATAAAGAATTAGACTTTGAGCTAAGAAATACTGGCTTCAAATATCTACTCTGACATATGTGTGTGACTCTAGACAAATTATTTCATCTCTCAAAGCTTCCCCAAAGACCATAATTACACAGAAGATACTGATCTTCAGTGAGAGATGGCATTTCCTCACTGAAGTTCTTATATCAGTGAAGTTGCAAAGCCAATCCCATCCCACATTTAAGATAGTACATGACAGGGAAGGGAATAATATTTATATATCACCTTTGATGCTAGACACTGTGCTTAGCACTTTACAAATATCTTATCACAACAATCCTATAAAATATGTGCTATTACCCCCATTTTACAGTTGAGAAAACTGAGGTTAAAAAGAAGTTAAGTAACTTATGCAGACTCACACATTTCTATAAAAGCTATATTGCAAATACATATAGATAAATAGATTTCTCCCCCAAAAAAATCTCAAGGAAAACAAAGTTTAAAAAATATGCTTCAATCTTTATTCATACACAATTAATTCTTTCTCTGAGTATGCATAACATTTTTGATTGTTAAGTCCTTTAGTGTAGTCTTAGATCATCAGCAAAATAATAGCAAAGTAATTCGCAGCTGATCATCCCATAATATTGCTATTACTTTGGATACAGTACATTTCATTTTGCAGGAATTCAGAAGTTTTTCTGAGAGCATACTGCTCATTACTTATTATAGAACAATAGTATTCCATCATAGTCCCATACCATAATTTAATCAGCTATTCCCCAATTGATGGACATCCCCTCAATTTCCAATTCGTTGACTTGAGAAAAAGAGCTGTTGTAATTATTTTTGTACATATAGATCCTTTTCCTTTTTTTGTTTAATCTCTTGGCATGCATGCCTAGTAGTGATATTGTTAGATTAAAGGATGTGCGTGATTTTATAGTCCTTTGGGCATAGATCATATTTTGTGATCATTTATCAATTGGGGAATGTCTCTTTTTATAAATTTGATTCAGTTCCCTCTACACTTAAGAAATGAGAAACTTGCTTCAAAATTCTTTTCATATTTACTGTTGCTAGAGAAACTTGATTCAAAATTCTTTTCACAATTACTATTGCTAACTGTATTTCTGCCCATTTAATTTTATTTTCTCTCTTCTTTCACCCTGTCTCTTCTCAAAAGTGTATTGTTTCTGACCACACCCTTCCCCGTTATGCCCTCCCTTCTATCACTCTCCCAACTTCCTATTCCCCTTCCTTTCCTACTTTCCTTCAGGGTATAGATTTTTATGCCCACATTGAATAGGTGTGTTATTTCTTCTAGGCGCCAATTATGATGAGAGTAAGTTTTTCTCACTCCCCCCTTATCATGAGTCTTTTAGAGTAGCCTTGCATCTTCCCCTACAAGTTCTTTCTTGCCTCTTTTGTGGCAGATAATTTATGCCATTCCACTTGTCCCTTCCCCTTTCTCCCAATACATTCCTCTCTGGCCCTTTAATTTTATTTTTTTAGATATTGGTATATATAATTTATAAAGGAAGTAAATATAAAACAAATGAAGAAAGGGAAGTACAGTAACATTGAAGGTGATGAGATGAAGTACTGTATAGGAAGTAGCATTTGGGTAGAACTACAAAAAACAGAAATGAGACCTCAATTAAGGTTGGCAATAAGCAAAGTTCCAAATAAACCCAGCTCCCTCTAAAATGGATTTTTTACCTTTTATCTTGATAAAAGTTTATCAGTTTGATAAAGTCTATGGAGCCCTTCTTAACATAATGTTTTTAAATGCACAAATAATACATAGTATTACAAAAGAAACTACTTATATTAAAATGGTTATCAAAATATTAAAGGATTCACAACCTTCAGGGTAAGATTCCCCTGCTCTGAAACTCCCTCAAGAACAATCTAAAATCATAATATATAATAAATGCTAGTTGACTAATGCACATGTCAACATCTTTTTAGATATCCCATCAGTTCAGAGATGTTTCTGATAGTGACACCAATAGTTCTCAGGGCTTTTGGTGTCTGAGCATAAGTAACCAGTATGGAACCAATAAAAAAGCAAAAGGAAGATTTCAGTTCTTATTTATTTGGCCTGTATTGTGTAACTAAACTAACTGACACTTTTGCATTCCAAATTATTAAATAATTTCATGGAGAGATCTGTAGTAAAGGGTTATTAGCTAAACAGCTTAGTAACTCAGTGGTAGAACTAAAATCTCCAAATTAGCATTCAAGAGACAGATTCCATGTTCTAACCCTCTTCTTCTAGCCTTGCTCAACTGCCTTACTTCTGAACATTTCTCAAATATTTCATTCCTATAAAATAAAAAAATGATATGGGAGCTGAAACAAATGATTTGGAGACTATGGAATGACCTATGAGTATATAAAGTGTCATTCACCCTTTTGTCAAAAAATCCTTTTAGGAAAACACTGCAGTGATGGGTAATAAGAATTCTTGATGCAAATGCTTGTCTATAGTTTTATCTATCTTTATAGAATGTCAAGAATGCTCCTAAACAAGTGAAAAACCAGACCAGAATAGCACATTCATACTTTAATCCAAATCTAATGACAGCAAAAAATTACCATCCTATCTAAAACCAGGAAGTTTTTCTTGTCTCAAGTTACCCACTGACCAATCACTAGTTGTATAGTTTTGCTACTGGGGTTTCCAGGCTTAATGATCCACAAAATTTATTTCATGGCAAATACTATGGGGGATTAAGGAAAATTATGATTGCTTTAATAAATTAACAATTCTAATTACCATGGTGAATATTATGCAGAAGTTGATGTTAATAGAGTTTAGCATTAAAAGATTTGTCATTTCTATTTTCTGATGGCTTTGAAATTTCTCAACTAGATTTGTGAGGACTTCCAAATATGCTCTTTAATTGACTTAAAATCATGGGTGGTGTATGGTACATTATTCAATATGTACGTAATCTAGTCATACTCACAGACATTTCTAGATAAATCATTATTATTCTCCTTATCTATCATCTGAGAAAAAATATAAGAGAAAGTTTACCTTAGGACGATATGGTGTTGGACAACTATGAAAATAGTACAAGAATATTTGGCAAATGACTGAAATAAATTGGAGTGTGCAGAAAATCTAAACAGCTGAGACAGAATTGAAAGTCTTAAAGGAGGTTAATGGGATATAGGAAAGGATAAAAGTTGATGAGGAAAAGGAAATAAGCATTTATTGAACATTTACTATATGCTGAATACTTTACAAATACTATTTCATTTGGGGAAACTAGGACAGGGGATGTATTTCCTAATTCTCCTTCATATACAAATCAAGCACTGAAAACAAACCATAATTTTGTGATCCCCACATTCATATATGTGGTCACAAATCACAGTTTAAGAGGACACAGTCTAGAGTACTCATAGGATCAGAGACTTATCCAGGATCTCATAATCACATGTGTATGAGATGCTTATGCCCCAGGTCTTCCTAACGTGACGTCAACTTGGTTGTGTATGGTTCAGAATGGTGAGGGGGTCACCATTTAATAAAAATCTGGAGTGATTCTAGGAATAAAGCAAAAGTTTATTGTACATTCTTGAGAGAATCAAGAATTGGGAGTCCCTCTCAAAGAGCAAGCAGTCGAAAGGAGGAGGTATTTTTTAGGACAGGTTTGACACTTTAAATAGTCCCTAACAGTGAATACCCCTGCCATCACTGACCATCATCCTCCTTAGCTGAGGGTCTTACATTCTAAATGCAGGAACTACCCAAGAAATTGAACTTGACTAATAAGTATATAGTTGCCCATATTTGATCAAAATGGGGAGAAAATTATGTCGTGGGAGTATAGCAGAAAGGAGACTTAGGTATGCCCTTGAGTCAATGCTCAAAGACCTTCAGACCTACTCAGACTCTGAAGTAGATGAAGCCTTGCTCGATTTTCACAACTGTCTTGAAATATCTCACCTCATCTCATTCACTTGGTTCATTGGTTGGTTGTGGTCATCCTCCATACTCAAACAGGACCAAAATGGCATCACTATGTACAGTATGTCCGACTGTGGCTGATCAGACCAATATGAACTCAGAATGCTCTGTCACATGCCTGATATAGGTAGTCCCTTTGAACATTTGGAGTGCCTTTTCTAATTTTGGGCATATTATGGAGTGCCTTTTCTAATTTTGGGCATGTTATATTTCTTTTGGGCTAATTCAATTCTGCTATGTTCATAGAGCACAGCTAGTACCTCTGGTATTGATGAGGTTAGTGGCAGTCAGAGAGTTGTTAAAATCCCATTTTGGCTGCTCACATGAACCTGACATTTTAATTGGCAAATTAATTGGCAATTTGGCAAAAATGCCAAAGAAAAATTGGCAAAAATTAAAGTTTATTGATGGATAGGAAGTTAGTTTTGCTAAGAGACTGACTTCTTTAGTAGCAAAGTCCTATTAGGGAAATGAAGGTTGAGAATGTTTTCTCAGCTGCTTTGCACCTTCTGTAAAGAGCAAGTTCAGAAATTGCCTTTTAAAAAGGAGTCTTGAGGCTTCAGATTTCAGGTTGAAAGGAAAGCCAAAGTTCCCAGGCCTAGAGACTTATAGGTATCTATCTGGGCCAGATCTCCAGTTGGAATTCAAAGGGTCTGATAGCCTCAAAAGATAAAAAAAGGTGCTTTTTGATCAAGATTTTTAATTGAATAACAACACTTAATTTATCTCGGGGAATATGCCTTCCCCAGGAGGGCCTGGGACTCCAAAAGGGATCATAGATCAAAAGGAAACTGTGTGGGTCAGAAGCCATTTAATAAAAAAAGACTGGAAAGAACTCTAGAAGCAAAGCAAAGTTTATTATACATTCTTGAGAGAATTGGGCATCCCACCCATCGAGCAGACAGTAGAAGGGAGGAAGCACCATAGGAGGCAGGGTCAACGCTTTTAATCCCTAACGCAAATTCCCCCTCCCACCACTGACCCTCATCCTTATTGGCTGAGGATCTTACATTCTAAACGCTGAATTTACCCAAGAAATTGCACTTGACCAATAAGTACATAGTTGCCCATATTTGACTGAAATAGGGAGGATAACAAGAAGGGGACTTAAGTATGCCCTTAGGGGGATAACAGGGAGGAGACTTTTAAGTATGTCCTTAGGAGGATAGCAGGAAGGGGACTTAAGTATGCCCTTGACTTAATGCTTAAAGTCCTTCCGGCCTACTCAAACTTTGAAATAGATGAAGCCTTACTCAATGTTCACAACTGTCTTGAAAGATCTCACCTTATCTCGTTCAGAACACAGTTTCAGAGTGATTTTAGTTGTCCACCTAGCTAGGGACATCCTAGCTAGAAGCAAATATAGGGGAGTGGGCCCATTATCTCCCATTTTCTGGATTAGCATAGCTTGACCAGCTCTTGAACCTCCCTTAATGCACATTAAAACATTGGCTTCTCAGAATGTCCACGGTTGCTCCTCCCTGAATGCACAGTCTCCTCATCTAACATTCAAAAGAAAAAAGATCATTCAGGCTTCAGCTAGGATTAAACCTATCCAAAGACTGTGGAAACACTGGTAGTAGAATTAGTAGCTTCCCTAATTTATAGATGGGGTTATCAAAACTGAATCAGAAAATTTTTAATTCTGAATTCAATTCTTGTACTTGCTGGGCCAATGCCCTTGCACTGACATGATCCTTGGCAAATCATTTAATCTCTCATTGCCTCAGTACATTATAACTATATGATGTGCAGATTTCCATGATAGAGGGGGTTTCCACTTTAAAAGTTCCCTATTCTAATGAAAACATATATTTAGGACATTCTTCTCCCCTAAAAAAAAAAAAAAACAGAACATTAAAAAGCAACTGAGATTAATGACACTTACCTATTCTAATGTACTCCTATCTTATAAGAAATGTCCAAATAAAAGGAATATGGGATTCAATATGTCTGAATTCTGTTTTTCTAGGCATCATTTCCCTACTAAAGATATCCATTTATTTCTGACCTAGTCTCAGGGATGTGACTAAGGATTGTAAGGCCAAAAAAAACTAAGGCATTAGTTTATTTTAATATTTTAATAGTGGAGAATTTGGAATAGCAAAGGCATACTAGCCATAGCCAGCCAGCTGGATGGCACTCTTGTTTGAAAGCACCCAACAACCAGTAAGTAATTCCAGAGACTTTTAGAGGATTCCATCGATCAGAGAAACAAAGGCAAGGGGGGGGGGGGGGGGGTGCAGAGCACTGGATGAGTGAAAATTCCAGGAAGGACCATATCTTTTTAATTCTGACAGGTTGGGGGACAAGAAGATGGTCTAGCAGGAGAAAGGAAGTCTGGGCCCAAGAGATACCCAAGTATTTTCGATAAGGCATCTGGAGTTTTATGACTCTTTGGAATGCCAGAGTGGTCAAAGTTCCACAGCCCTAATTATCTCAGTCCTAATGGCAAGGAAGGGGGTGGTTGCCATTAGGGAAACTTTAGCAAAACAATTCAGAGAAACTGAGACAGGGAAACTGAGGCATATCAAGATAAGATTAAGCCAATGCAATTCTGTTTTTCTAGGCATCATTTCCCTACTAAAGATATCCACTTATTTCTGACCTAGTCTCAGGGATGTGACTAAGGATTGTAATGCCAAAAAAACTAAGGCATTAGTTTATTTTAATATTTTAATAGTGGAGAATTTGGAATAGCAAAAGCATACTAGCCATAGCCAGCCAGCAAAGGCTACTCCATCAAGAATGCCTGTAAAAGGACTAAACAGTCATAGTTAAGTATTTTATACTAAGAAAGAGTACTTACTGATTTAGTAACCATTGATCTGCTGTAGAATTAGACAATCTGAGTCAGCCTGGAAATAACGAGGCATCTAATTCCTTAAATTAACCAAGAACAGGGATCAAGAGAAAGCAGGATTTTTCTGAGGGGAAAGGCCACAGAACAATACCTGCCACAGAACACAATTAGTTCAAGGCAAAGGCATTTAAAGAAATATTATAATAAGTTAAAGTAAATTGCCCATGGCTACTCAGCTAGTAAATGTCCAAGATGGGATTTAAACTATGACCTTTCTGATTTAAAATGTCAGCTCCCTCTCTGATATTCATCTCCCACCATCCATCTGCTTATTACTTAAACAAAAGATTAAATCCCTACCATCACCAATGAAACAAAGATATTTTCCCCAAGAACAGGAATTCCTAACCTGGAGTTCACTGATAGATTTTCAGGAGTCTATGAAATTCCCTGGGGGAAAATTACATTTTTATTTTTACTATCCTCCAACTAAAATTTAGTATTTCCTCCAATTATGAATTTTAAAAAATTCCAAGAAGAGATTCATAAGTTTTACCAGACTGCCAAAGGGATCCATGATAAAAAACTATTAAGAATCTTATCCCAAGTGAAATTTTCTCGCACAACCCCGTATGCTTTTTAAGTCAATCAAACAAATATTTCTGTGCCAGACACTGTATTAAGCATCAGAGTTACAAAGAAAGGCAAAGAGAAGGCCCTTGCCCTCAATAAGCTTGTATTCCAAGGAGAAGACAATGACATGAAAAGAATTTTGCATACAAAATTTATACAGAATAAATGAGGTAAACTCAAAAGAAAGGACTTTCTTTCTTTGTCAGAAATTAAAAATGAGCATCTTTAGCCCCCCAAAAAATGATTTTTGCCATATATTTTTCAAGAAATCTGTCTTGGAAATATAATTCAACTGTCTTTTACACAGAGGAAACAGTCATCATTTGAAACAAAAAAAGTAGGGCAAGGAATAAATTATGCACAGATTTGATCTACTTTTTGTAGTGGGAGACATTTTATTTGCTTTTCTGAGTTATAGCAGCAAACATTCCTGAAAATGATTGATCAGTGTGGGTAGCTTTCCAAAACTGAGAAACAATGGAAAGAGATGTTTCCTAGCAAGAAAAGTCACATGACCCTTTGTAGGGTGGCTCAGACCCTATCTTAGTCTAGTTTCCTTCCACTTAATAGTTTTCATGTAATCCGAGGAATGAAATGCTTTTCCCAAATGAATAGACTGATTTCCATTAGCTGTCACCAATCAGAGGTAAAAACCTTTTTTATGTCATGGATCCCTCTGGCAGTCTGGGGAAACCTATATATGCTTCTCAGAAGAATGTTCTTAAATTCATAAAATAAAAATACATAGGGTTTCCCCCCCCCCAAAAAAAAAACCAATTATACTGAAATATCATTTTTAATTTTTTTAACTAGTTCACAGAAACCTTATTAAGAATCTCTGCACCAGACCCCTAGATATTCTATAGTTCTAAATCACTAGAATTATTTATATATGAGGTAAACTGATGGAAGTCAGAACAAATAACTTAAGAATAATATAGAAATCAATAGACTCTAAGTAAAAGTTGAAGAATTTTCATCAGCAAGTGCATGAGATTTTTTTTGGCTGCTCTGAGACTTGTTGTGGTTGCTATGTATTCCCTAGTTCTTGGATGTGCTCTATGTGTGGTAACTGAATAACCAAGTTCTATAGTGAGCAAACATCTAAAACCAAGTATACTATATAATACTATCTCATTCACTAATTGCTTTATGTGGACATAACAAGAAAGACTATTGGCTCTCTTACCCTATTAGGGAAGACCCCATTTAAGTCTTTCAAATCAAGAATACCTTTTCTTTAAAAAAAAAAAAAAAAAAAAGCTCCCACAACCTCCCTTGTTAGTTCATTTCATTGTTTCAGTAGCTTTCAGTGTCAAATCATCCTTGCTTTCAAAATTCTATAAATCATGCTATAAATTATACATATGCCATCTCATTCTCTCTTTATTAGAAATGGACAGCTGACCACTGTACTTGCATAAAGCCTTTCCATCCTTCAAGAGTGAGAGAGTGCCCTTGGTCTTTTCTTTTTAGGAAAAATAATCCGAGTTTTTTTTAATTTTTTAAAATTTTTTTAAAATTCCTCTTTTCCGAGGCTTAAGCTATATTTGTGACTCACCTCTTAACTCTTAGCATTTTAACCAGATCTATTTTAAAATGTGGAGTCCAAATATGGCCTCAGGCCAATAGAAAGAGTCAGACCAGGGTTATCATTTTTTTAAAGAATTTCCATCCATAATTTATTCCTTTACATCCCTTTCATTCTTTTTCCTCCATAAAGTCCCAGATGTTTCATCAAATTTGTTTAAAATACTAAGCCTATTAAATTGGTATTTAAAATACCAATACTATTTTTACTTCCATGAAATCCTTAACCCTAAAGTTGAGATTTATACAACTTCACATTTTCTCCACAAGATGACCAGAGAATCACAATCTATTGACAAGGCTCTGATAACCAAGAGAGATTCTCTAATACCTGTTCAGCTCCTTTTTAATGAACAAGACCCAGAATTAACTATGGGAAGAAACACCAGGGAACAGGGCCAGATTTCCTTTGGGTGGCAGAATACAGTTTTAAATCCATGAAGGGTATAATGCAAACATCTAAAACCAAGCATACTATATAATACTATCTCATTCACTAATTGCTTTATGTGGACATAACAAATTTTGCTATTTATGGATATAAACTTCTTTATCTCGTTTGGTATTCACCAAAGCTGAGAGAGGTAGGTTATGCAACTTTTATAGATGGGAAAGCTGAAGTTAAATTACTTTAGCTTCTAATGCAGTTCTTACAACAAAGCACTTAATGCATACTATGATTAATATAACTAGTACAATACAAAGAGATCAATAGACCTTTGTGTAGTTTGATCTCATTAGATTGTCAACTCCTTGAAGTCAGGGATTAACTTTTGCCTTTTTATGTATTCTTAGAGCATAGCACAGTGTTTGTGACCTATACATGTAAGTATTTAGAAAACGATTATAGATTTACTGACAATATAAAGAAACTTAAAAGACAGAAAACAAATTCGAGCAAAGTATTTAGAAAAAAATCTCAGGAAGGGAGAAATTGATTTTAGTTGAAGGAATTGAAGAACGTTTCAGAAAGGCATGTCATTTAAGATGTTCCTTGAAGAAATAAAAAGGTTTCAAAAGGTCATAATGTACAGGGAATGCATTCTTGGCATAAGTGATGCCCTACAAAATATATAAACTTGGGAGAGGGCAATTTAAAATTGATTGACCTGTTTGACTAGAACATGAGTTATGGGTAGAATGAAAAATTCTGGAACGGTAGCTTGGAATCAGGTTTTAAAGGCTTTAAATGTCAGTCTCATAGTGCATCCTAGAATATTAGAGTGGAAAGACATTTTAAGAAAACATAGTCACAGGATCATAGGTTGTGAGAACTTAAAGGGCCCTTAGAGACTATCTCTGTAAAAAGAGAGCCATCCCTCTCTTTCTACAGAGAAAGAAAAGAGAGTTCAGAGATGGGAAAGAGATTGTCCACATTCTCTAATTATTTAAAACTCAAAATATTGTAATTTTCTCTTTGGTTTGATTTTCTAGGGAGTCTCTGAGGCAGTCTTGGTTTCAGTTCAGTAATCACCACAATAGTCACCAGGAGTTAAAGTACAAATCCTTTATTGTCTCTTTTTAAAGCTTGTCTCCTTTCCTGGGGCCTGGTTAGCGTTCTTAAAGGCTTTGGGGAGTCTTGATTTCCGTGGAGAAACTAAGGAAGACAGGCCTGCCACCACAGTGCTAATGTAGATGGAGATGAATCTGTTTCCTTGGCTCCAAGAGCTTAAGCTTCTATCCCAGTTCTCTTGTCTTCTCTGCCTCTCCATGAACCTAGCTGAGGCTCCTAGCTTATATGCTCTACACTGAATATAAACCAATCATTATATCACTAAGAAACCATTAATTGTTGTAAGATTAAATCAATAATACTGAACTTAGGAAACTATTAAGCACCATGCTAAATTAGATAATCATTTTCTCATCAATTCCACTTAGTACTTTGTAAGCCTCCTTGTTTCAAGTTCAGAGTTCTGGCCCGTAACATCTCCCGCTTTCTTTTGTTTTTAGAACATAGGTGGTCACTCTCCCTGACTTCTCAAGGAGATGAGAATCCCAAAAAGGAGGTGATCACGCTTTCCCTGATTCCTCAAAAAAGAGGTGAAAGCACCATAAAAGAAGGTGATCACGCCCTCCTGACATCTCAGGAAGGGAGATGAAAACACCAAAGGAAATTGGGGAATCAAATCAGATTAGTTGGTTTCTGAAGAGTTTCACTTGAAAAAGGTATACATAAATCCATCAACATGGGAGTTATTACACAAGCACATAGCAATATAGCACAGGCTAGTAGTAATTTAACAAATAACATGAATCAACATGAGGAATTATACATGTCCAAAAGTTCTAGAAATAATCCAAAAGGAATCTATTGTTCATTGCTTCATGTATGTAGGGAATCCAATGATTCCTGCAGATTTTGAAATCCTGCATCAGTCTTATCATGTCTCAGAGAATCCAATGATTCCTGCTGGTTTTGAAGTTCTGCAACAGTCTTATCAACAAATTTTTTATCTCAGGAAATCCAATGATTCCTGCTGGTTTTGAAGTTCTGCAACAGTCTTATCATTTCTCAGGGAATCCAATGATTCCTGCAGGTTTTGAAGTTTTGTAACAGTCTCATCATTAGCCATGCTCTTTCAGTATCAGATGTTTCTTAGATCTTCTCCTTTGTTTTGAGGTTTTTCTCTTTTTCTGTCTCTCTCCAGATGCTGTTGGCACCCATCTGTAGAAATACAAGCAAACCCTTTCTCCCAAGCAGTTAACCTTTCTAGTCCCTTCTATTTATCCCTTTCTAAATCTCTCATCACCTGGCAATTACATTGTTGCTGCTTGCACTGGACCCTGCCCTTCTGTTGGGTTAAAAAGCCTGTATTTTCCCCAATTGTAATCCCTTTCTCCCATATGATTGCTTTTTGGCTGATTATGTGATCCCTTTCTGCCATCTGATTTCTTCTGGTTAATAGATCATGTAATCCCTTTCTTCCATCAGATTGCTTCTCTGATGATTGATCATATCAGAGTCCTGAACTTTTAAAGACTCTCTGGGTGTAACCTTGGCTGCCATCATGTCACACCTGTTTTTTGTTTGAGATCCTGGAGCTGGGAGTTGTTTTTCATTTCCCTGGGTCAATCTACATTCTGAGGCCCAGTGGAAACCTCAGTTACATTTTGGACATAGGGTTTTAGGTCTTATTCTCTCACCCTGTCTTCTCATTCTATCTCTTTACCTACATTGAACTGTCAGATGTCCTATTTTTCCACATTGAAAGCATTGGCGAATCTCTCTAGGAGTTCTTTGCCAAAAGGGACCCTGTATTCCCCATGTTTTGCATCATAGCCTGGGTATAATAAGCGTTTGTGCCCACTGTGGTACAACATCTTATGATCTCCTCTAAAGTAGCATCTTTGTGTAGTCCCCATATAATTCTTCTACAAACCTCATTAGCATTTTCCTTAGCCAGTTGTCTTATCATAATTCTTGTAGCTGCATTTTCTCCAATGGTCCTTGTGACAGCTGTCTGCAGACATCCCACAAAATCAGCAAAGGGTTCATTGGGACCTTGCTCTATTTTTATGAAGGTGTCCCCTCCATCTTTTCCTGGGAGGGAGCCCCATGCTTTGATAGCAGCAGCAATTTGCTCATATGCTGCTATAGGGTAATTAATCTGTGCTAAAGTGTCTGAATACTGACCTTTACCTTCTAGTTGGTCAAAGGTGATATTTGTATATTAACTGCAGTTTGCTTGTATTGGGCTTACATCTTGCATAGTTCACTATATTCAGAAAGCCACAACAAGTTTTGTCCAGGTTCTAAACATGTCCTTGCTAAGGATTTACAGTCACTAGGGGTTAAGACTTCATAAGCCAAATTCTCTAATAACATCTTAACATAAGACAACATAGTCCCATAAAGAGTGCAACCCTTTTTCAAATCCTTAATTTTTTCTAGATCAAAAGAGTGTATCTTCTTCTTTGTTGACCTGAAGTCATTTATGCATTTATTTTTAAATCAGATGTATCCTGTCCTTCTTTTTTAGCCTTAACTAGTCACCTTTTGTAATCTTGTCATATGCTGTTCTTCATAAGTAGTGCTGATTGTATCACTGCCCCTTCCCCTCCATCTTCTTTTTTTTTGTTTTTTTGTTTTTTGAAACAACGACCATTATTTATTAGCATTGGGAAACCACATTAATGCTGTGCCACAAGAATTGGATTTTACAAGTAAGGGAAGATAATAGGTAAGAAGAGGATTAAATCTACAGTGTTTTCACTATGAAAAGTCTGTACTCAGAGGGGCCAATTTTCATTTTTTTTAAAAAGATGACAGCTACATTTAGATAGCTTTAAAAAAAAAAAAAAAAAAGACTAGACAAACTAAAGAGCACCTGAAATCAACTTAATTTACATTTAGTATTAGAATTAAAATCTCATAACAATTATAAGAAGTTATTAGAAAAATAGTACATTGAACAAACAAACAAAAAAAAACATATATAATTAAAATTCAACAACTCTTTCATAGCTCCTCTGAGTAAAAATGAAAATTTACTAAAGAGACCATATATATTTACTATAGGTTTGATAATAAACCAATCCACACTGTCATCATCCTTTATGCTCCTTAAAATCTTCAAGCTAAAAGGCACAACTTAGGCAGGAAACTTTTTAACTCTGAATCCAGATTATTAATTTTTCATCTGGAAATAAACAAGTCTCAACTTAATACTCTATATATAGTCATCAAGGAAGCAAAATCAGATTAAATCTGAAAGCTTCTTACTCTTGATCCATTCTTCATCCTAAAACACTTCTTTATAGTAGCCATGTTTCCATATCAGCACACAAAAACCCATTTAACCTAACCTATGAAAACCAGCTTCTGATTTCAAGAAAATAAAATGTATTTCAAACAAAAGATATCCTTTTGTCAGTTCTATACATTTCAATTTGGGGGTTGGAAAATATACTCAGAACATAAAATAGATAACCCTCTCTTTAATAAACCAGGTAACATCAGGGTCCCATGACAGTGGTGGGGAAAGAAGAAAAAGGGAACCGTGTTTCAACAATTCTAGAGATAGCACTGGATGCTAGGTGAATATTCTGGCCTCAGTGTGATGAAAAGAGTTCAGCCCAAGAGTCAAAGTACCAAGTAGTCCCTGCATGTTCATGGGTTGATCCTGTCAAAAGCTTCATAAATTTTGGACTGCCTTATTCCAGGGCTGACATTTTTATTGTGGTATTTAGATACAGTGATATGTGTGTGTGTGTGTGTATATATATATATATATATATATATATATATATATATATATTTCCCTTTCGTAAAATTAAGGAGAGAGAGGATAAGGTAAGAAAAAAATTTTTTCTACTCATTTTAACAATTTTTGCAAAATAGAATCATATAATGTCAAATCTGAAGGGATCTTATTTTTTCCTTCAAAATTCATTCCATAAGCATGTATTAAAGCACTGTACCGGCAATTTAGAAACACAAATGTAATACTCCCTGCCCTCAAGGAGGTTCTATTCTACTAGGATGAAAGAACATATGCATCAAATTAAATGCAAAGAAATTTGAGGGGCACTAGAAACTGGAAAAATTTAAATATAGGTCTTGCAAAGGACATGCTTTCCATTAAAGGCCCATTTGCCCAAACCCTTATAAGTCAGGCAGTAATTGGAGCTGAAGACAAATTCTTATCTAGAGAAAGAACACCTAAAAGGGTCCAAATTGGGATCCAAGAAAGCAAAAGTAAAAGGCCAGGCCAGATAGAATTTCCAGAGAGAAGCAAGATCCAAAAGAGTTAAGAGAAAAATGAGAAGTCAGAATCTGAAGCAAAAAGCTTCCTGGAACATTCAGTGAAATGTCTCTGATGCAATTTGCCTCTTCAAAGCTATTATAGCTATGGCCTGTGTTCTTCACCTATTTCCTACTCCAACATCTTGGCATTTTCACTTTATACCTCCTTATGATTCAGTCATGTTGAGATTGTGGGCTCAATGGCTAAGGCATGTGCATTTGGAAAATGAATTTGATGTCTGTGAAAAATGTATTGAAAACAAGTGAAGTAAAGAAGATCAATTAATAATTGTCATATTCAAATCAAAGTTTTACTTCTGGAAAGGATCTAAAAGGTCATCTAGTCCAGCACTCATTTTTCAGATGAAGATGTTGATGCCCCAAAGGGGTAAAGTATCTGGATAAAGCTTATTTGGTCATTAAGTGGCAGAAATGGAATTTGAACACAAACCTTCTTCTCACTATGCCATGTGGCTTTAGTCTGGAGAATTAAAAAGAGAATGCACTTTAAGTGCATATCCATGGAAAGAAGAGGATAGAAACAAAAGATAGTTTAGAAAAAAAACTACTGGGGCAGCTAGGTGGTACAGTGGACAGAGAATGAGCCCTGAAATCAGGATGACCTGAGGTCAAATCTGGCCTCAGACACTTAACACTTGCTACCTGTGTAATCTTGGGCAAGTCACTTAACCCCAATTGCCTCAGCCAAAAAAAAAAAAAAAAAAATCTCCTTTGTGAGGAGATTGTGAACAATAGCACTCAAGGATCACAAGTCAATCATTTTGTTACTTTCAGACATGCAAACATGAAGCCTGTTACTACTTGCAAGCACAAGCAGTGGATCTGGCACGAGGAGTAGTATATACTCAGGTTGAGAACCCAGAAATGTAGGTCTCTGTCCTTACATTTGATTGCTGTTGTTGGGCAGATTTGCAGGGACCAAGTGGGAGGAGGAACCATAGAAACAATCAATAATCTAGTGGTGGGACACACACACACACACACACACACACACACACACACACACACATCCTTATTGAGTACAAAAACTTTGTGATCAGTTTGTAAAATTGATTTTGATCAAAAGAAACTTGAATGCCCTGCATATCTGGTTTAGATGAAGTCATCTTAAAAATTACATTCAATAAAAGGCCAGGGGAAATAGACCAAAAAGTAATTGGAAACTAAATAATCTTATTCTAAAGAATGAATGGGTGAGACAGCAAATATAGATACAATTAATCATTTCATCCAAAAAAATTACATAATGAGACAACATACCAAAATGTGTGTTAATAAGGGAAATTTTATATCTCTAGAGGCTTATTTGCATAAAATAAAGAGAAGATCGATGAATTAGGCTTGCTACTAAAAAGGCTAGAAAAAGAGCAAATTTAAAATCCCCAATCAAATACCAAACTTGAAATTCTAAAAATAAAAGGAGAGATTAATACAATTGAAAGTAAAAAAAACTATTGAATTAATAAATAAAACTAAGAATTGGTTTTATGAAAAAACTATCATGATAGATAAGCCTTTAGTTAATTTGATTAGAAAAAGGAAAGAGGAAAATCAAATTGTTAGTCTCAAAAGTGAAAAGGGAGAATTTTCCAGCAATGAAGAGGAAATTAGAGCAATAATTGGGAGTTACTTTGCCCAACTTTATGCCAATAAATTTAATAACCTAAGTGAAATGGAATACCAACAAAAATATAAATTGCCCAGAATAACAGAGGAAGAAACAAATTGGTTAAACAGTCCCATTTTAGAATAAGAAATAGAACAAGCTATTAATCAACTCTCTAAGAAAAAATATCCAGGGCCAAATGGATTTACATGTGAATTCTACCGAACATTTAAAGAACAATTAATTCTAATATTACATAAACTATTTGAAAAAATAGGGAATGAAGGACTCCTACAAAATTCCTTTTATGACACAGACATGGTACTGATACCTAAATCAGGTAGGATGAAAACAGAGAAAGGAAATTATAGACCAATATCCCCAATGAATATTGATGCAAAAATCTTAAATAAAATGTTAGCAAAAAGATTACAGAAAATCCCCAGGATAATACTCCCTGACCAAGTAGGATTTATACCAGGAATGCAGGACTGGTTCAATATTAGGAAAACTGTTAGCATAATTTACTATATCAATAACCAAGTTCACAAAAACCATAAGATTATCTTAATAGATGCAGAGAGAATGAGAAAGAGAAAGGGAGAAGAAGAGGGAGAGAAAGAGGGAGAGGGAGAGGGAGGGAACTGGGCTAGGAATCAGGAAGACTACTAAACCCCATCTGCCTTAGTTTCCTCATCTGTAAAATAAGCTAAAGAAGAAAATAATAAGCTACTCCAGTATCTTTGAGAAGAAAATCCCAAAAGGATCGCGAAGAGATGGACACAATGAACATTAATATTCATCTTGGAACATCAGAAGGAAACATGAAGAATTGAACATGACTGAATAATGACAACATAAAAATCCAAAACAATTGGATGAAAAATGAAAGCTGTAATCAATTTGTTGCTCACCACATATAACCAATCATTCTAATAGTTTGTTCAGACAGAACTAACTTGAATCAGTCAGGGTTTTTAGCACCAATGAAGCACAATTTCTTATAGGCAAAAAATAAAAATTAAAAAATGTACACAGCAATATGTTCACTGGACCTCATCAAAGTTATTACAGTTGAAGTAACTGTCTGAGCAATAAACGATTTGACTGAGCTTCTAAAAATTATAGGGCCATCCTAGGTGATCTACTTTCAATCAATATTAAATTTGTAGTATGCATAGTCAGAGGGGGCTGGCCTTGGTGTCAGAAATATCTGAGCTCATCTTATTTCTGGTATTTAACAGCTTTATGAACCTCTCAGAGTTTCTTTAACCTCAGGAAATTCTCTAAAATGAGAAGTTCCATTTGAGTTAGAAACCCAGCATCATAGAGTTCCTCCTACCCACAGAGTCACAAGTAGGAACCAAAATAAAAGAATAGTTACTACTTATCAGCCTCCTGAGTATGCTAAGCTTTGCCTAATTTCCTCCAGCACTGTGGGTTGTAGTAATTGATTTTCTTTCTTACACTCTGATTATTGTCTTTGGTGACTATAAACTAGATAGTAGCACAGGGAATACTAAACAGATTACAGCATGTCAACACTCGACCAATTAAAGGAACAAAAGAAAATATGAGCCTGTCCTTTAAGACAGTGACATACATTTTGACACAGTCCCCATTCATTTCTTATTTATTTCATATGAGTCTGACTGTCAATCTCTTTTAATGTCTAGGGAATTAAAGCAATGATGGAAGGAGAAATCAGTGTACCATCTGAATGCTCACTTCTCCTCCACTGGTTTTTCTGACAATGTAACTAGATTAAATTTATAAGTATCACAAAGGATAAAATGATATATTTGTAAAGTACTTTACTTTGCAAACAAAAGCTCTCTAAAAATGCTAATCCTTATTATTATTATTATTGAAAAATATGAAAATTATTATAAAGTATTTTGCTAGTCTTGAAAATATAGTACAAACATCACTTTTTTTTTTTTTTTTTTTTTTTGCTAAGGCAATTGGGCTTACGTGATTTGCCCAGCATCACACAGCTAGGAAGTGTGAAGTGTTAAGTGTCTGAGGCCAGACTTAAACTCAGGTCCTCCTCACTTCAGGGCTAGTGCTCTATCCACTGCTCTACCTAGCTGCCCCTAAAAATCACTTCTAAATATTGTCCCAGTGTGTGAGGATTTGGTTATGATGACTCCATGCTGAAATTCTTAACTTTTTTTGTGTTGTGACTCCTCTGGCTGGCTGATAAAACTTACAAATCCTTTCTGAGAATAAGGTTCTTAAACACAAAAAAATAAAATAAATAGAATTAAGGAAACAAATTAATTGAAATAAAGATGTCATTTTTCCCACCCAGGTTCATAGAGCCCCTGAAATTAATCCACAGACGGACCTAAGAATAGCCATTCATCTCTCTTAAATCAATATTTTGCAATATATACATTGGATTTTAGAGTCATAGATATGGAAGGAACTTTAGAGTTTATCTAACCAAACCCTCCTCTCCATACACACACATTTTACAGATGAAAAACTGAGACTCATAGAGATTAAATACAGTGTACATAAGCAGAATGTGACAGAGCAAGGATTTGATATAGGTCCTCTGAATCCAAAACCAACATTGTTTCACTCACAGAAAATAGCTTTTTTCCCTCCACAAAATCAGTACATCACAAAATAAAAAATCTATTACAAATAACATCTTATTACTATTGGCAAGGGAGGGAATGAATGGGGTGGAATAATCAATACAGCCTGGGATACCATTGTCAGGAAATCATAGGGCTAGATACCTTTGTCAGGAAAACTGGCTATGTGATGTGGTCATTGTTTAATCTATCACGTGAGAATGCCTTTACCAGGTATTTACCAGATTCTATTGGAATAATAGGGCAGCTAGGTGACCCTGAAAGAGCACTGGGTTTGATGTCAAGAAGATTCATCTTCCTAGTTCAAATCCTACTTCAGAAACTTAGTAACTATGTGATCCTGAGCAAGTAACTTAACCCTGTTACTCTCAGGTTCCTCATCTGTAACTTGAGTTAGAGAAGGAAATGGCAAGCCATTCCAGTAGCATTACCAAGAAAACCCCAAATGAAGTCAAGAGTCAGACACAACTGAACAACAATGAGATAATGGGATATTGAATAGAAAGTGTTTTACAAATCGTAATTCGTTATGTAAATGCTAGTTATTATTATTGTTGTTGTTATTATTGGTGTGTGTAACTGAATCTTCTCCTTTTCCATCTCTTCAAATACAGGAGCTAACGCCTCAGCCCCAGACCAACTGAGTTTAGCATTAGCCTGGAACAGAGTAGACATCGCTCGAAGCCAGATCTTTATTTATGGGCAACAGTGGCCGGTATAGTGTATACATCTTCATCATCTCATAGAAATGCACCTGAGGTGGACTTGAGGACTAATTTAAGTAGCCTCTGGAGGGGCTCAAGAAAACACTGCACTCTGATTTGAGAACATGAGTTCTTGGCTGCAAGGGAATCTGTTGATAAATTGCTTTGACTAATAAAGGGTTCCTTCTTTGTCTTTAGGGAAAGATCCCCATCTAGTGGAAGCCTTGAGCTTGAGTAAAACTCCTTTTTTGTGCTAATTAATATCTGTGCCTGCCAGTTTTCAGTTTTCAGCTCTCTGATTTAAAAAAAAAAAAAATCTACAGTGAAAATGAAGATTTGGAGAGGAATTAATCACTTGTCTTTGTTTGAGGGTGGGAGTGAGAAAGAGATTGGCAAATTCTAGACACTCCCCCTCCCCCAGGCACCCTTGTCCTACTTTATGCCTGGGTCACACAGAGGAGACAAAGAACACATACCAAGATGGCAAGTGCCATCTGGCACTACACAGCACAGCACATGGTCTTCCGTGTCTCCCAAAAGAACAGCATGAAAGGAAACTGAGCTTTATATAACTGTTCTTGGGTTGTGTCCCTTTTTGTAACTGGGGCTGGGGGAGAGCATAGGAAAGTTGGGCACTCAGTACGACCATTGCAGCCTTGGGGAAGGGTAGAGAGGAAAGGAAATAGGGAGTAGACAGATGATCTGAAATAAATCTGTGCCTAGAAGCAAGCACCTTTTCAGGTTTTTTCCTGTTTTGTTTTGTTTTAATACTTTATCAGGAAGGCAGTGCTTGGGTTTATATTAACAACCTATTTGTCCTCATCAATCAAATTAAGTGAATGATACCATTATTTGAGAATACAAAATAATTTATTTTAAAAAAACAAAAAAATTTTTTGTATTAGGAGTATTAGGAGGCTCAGAAGGAAAGGGAGATTAATAAACTGTTCCCAAGAACTGGTTATTTTTTGTTTTGCCAGATAGGGTCACACCACAATCTGCCTCATTCCCTTCCAACAGGGCCAACTTGTGGTCGCTTGGATTTGGTATGCTAAAACTAATATACTTCTGGGCTATTATTAGGCACTATTTTGATCCCTGAAAAAGAGTGACATACAATAGATACTAGCCTAGGAATCAGGAAAGCCTGAGTTCAGATCCTTTCTATGACACATATTAACTATGATCACGGACAAGTCATTTAACTTTTTATATCTACTCCCCGATAAGATTTCATAAGATTATGAGGGAAACAATGTGTTACAATGAAAAGAACAATGAATTTTAGTCAGAGAGATCAGGTTCAAACCCCAGTTTTACCATTCCCTACTTTTGTGACTTTAGTCAAGTTTCTGGTCTCAAGTTTTCTCATCAGTACAAAAAGCAAGTTGGATTAGATAATCTCTAAAGTTCCTTGGAAATCTTTATGATCCTATACATTATAGCAAAGTTGCTGATCTGCACGAGGGAAGGAATTTCCATGCCAGGAGTTCCCCACATTTGTGAAATCATAAGTCTGGGAAAAAATAAAAAGGAGCCCTGGTTGAAATGAAAGAAAGCATTTAAAATGTTAAGTACTTCCTTTGAAGTTACAAAGAATGAAGGGACAGTAGAAAGAGAAGCTTCTCCAATTCTTTCAACACATAGCTCACCCAGGAATGAGGCAGCAAAAAAAGATGGAGGTGGGGCTGGCAAATCACTCTATTCATAAAGTCTCAGAAGATTATGGGAAATTAAAGTGACTCTTTTAGGGTAACACACCTAGTAAGTGTCTGAGGCAGGATATGAGCACATATTTTTCTGACTCCAGTCCTTGATTCTTCAGTCAGATATTATTTTTTTAGGTGGATAAGTGGCTTCCCAAGAATTGGCTACCTTATGCTAATATAGGGCAGCTTATCAATATCAAGAACAGGAGTCAATCTGTGACTTGATTTGCAGGTGGGGTCCCTGGAGCAAGCAATGCTGGATGCCCTAGTGTTGGACAGAGTGGATTTTGTGAAATTGCTCATTGAGAATGGAGTAAGCATGCATCGTTTTCTCACCATCTCCAGACTAGAGGAATTGTACAATACGGTAGGACCAAGCTAAGGCAAATTTTTTCTCTAAGTTTCTTGTTCTGCCTTCTCTTCATTTCTATACTGATAAGATGCATGGACCCTTTCACTCATCCTCTCCATTTTTAATCTTTTCTTTCTCTTCCTCACCCACTATGAACATAACCTGGCTATATAATAATAACAAAACCTGCAATTTTAGAGATTTTTGCACAGAATTACCCACAAAAACCCTGCAAGGTAAGTAGTATGAATATTATTAGACTCATTTGACAGATGAAAAATCAGAGGCTCAGAGAGCCTGAATGAATTCCTTTAAGTTATACATTGCAGCAGTGGCCAAGCTTCTCTCTAACTGAATATCCCACTAACTGGACATCCAGTTGTATATTACAACTGGATTGTAACCCAGGCCTTTCAACTCCAGTGTTCTTCCTACTAAAGTCATTGAACTGAATTAAGGAGGCCATACAACAAGACTATACAACTTCTGAGTGTTATAGTAAATCTGATCTTATTTCCATCATATACAAACTTGAAATATATTGAAACCAGAATCTTAAGGAAAATTTTCTGTCATTGAAAATGTAAGATTATACTAAGGTTTTGGGACTTCCCATATGCTGCCTTATGCTTTGAAAAAAATCACTTTTATACATATTATCTCATTTGATCCTCACAATAACCCATAAGGTGTTGTTATTCCTGTTTTACTGGTGAAAAAACTAAGGCAAAATAACTGAAGGAAGCTAAGATAGGCTATGCAGGGTCAAATAGCCATTAAGGGTTTGAAGCAGGATTTGAACTGAATTATTCTGGGGGAGCGGGGAGCAGTATAAGTGACTTACCTAGGGTCATACAGCTAGTAAGTATTAAGTGTCTAAGACCAGTTTTGAACTCAAATCCCTCCTGATTTCAGGGCTGGTGCTCTATCCATTATGCCATCTAGTTGCCCCAAACTGAATTATACTTTACTCCAAAATCTGCTTTCCTGTTTATTTGCAAATAGGAGGGAGAACTTCAAAACTAGAATACAGTTCATCTTCTTTAAAAATTGAACCAGCATCAATTGAGATCTTAATAATTCCTCAGGCAGTTGGAATTTTATAGCATCTGGACATATGCTATCCCATTTGGTTGTACAACAAACTATGGGAGGTAAAAATAGTGTAGATACTATTGTCTTAGTGACTTTGCTGAGGTCATTCAGCTTAGTGGCAGGATCTAGATGTGAGCCCGGGTCTCTAGCAGCATGATGCTTTGAAAAGAGCACAAGGTTTGAATTCAGAGGAATGGGGTCCAACTCTCAACTATGGTTCTATAATATAATCCATGTGTAACTTTAGGGAAATTATTTAACATCTTTGGGTCTTAGTTTCTTTGACATTCTTTGTAACTCTAAAGCTTATCCTTAATATATAGCAGATGCTTAGTAAATGTTTGCTGTCTTGACTTGTAAAATCAGTGGGTTGGACTCAATGACCTCTGAATTCCTTTCCACTCCTAAATCTATTCTTCTGGTAGTCTAAGTCTACCGTTATTTCTTTTCAATTCTACATTGCCTCTCCATCTTACCTTCCTGATGAATATCACTGCTAGATAAAAACTAGTGGATTCTTTTTGTCATTTTCAGAGACACGGACCATCCAATACTTTGTACCACTTGGTCAGGGATGTCAAAAAGGTAAGACACCTCTCGACAGCAGGTCGGAGGCTCTGTCCTGACTGCTACATGTCATTAGAAGTGGATGAACTCTGTTTGCATGGGCTGCCAAGTCAGAATGTATTCCTACTGCCCCATAACTCCTTTCCCTCACTTCATTTCAGATTGTAATTTATGTCCATGTCAACTGACTCCTTTGCCCCACATTGCAGCAGTGGCCAAGCTTCTCTGTAAATGGTTTTAGATGCTTTTCTGAATATAATGCTCTGGCTAATAGAATTATAGGCTGTCTTGTATCATGTGGATTTATGCTGTTAATAGTATTTTTCCATTTATCAGAGTGCTAGTTTCCATGTTGTTGATCTATTCATATTATTTATCTTGATTTGCTGAGTCCTAAGAAATTATTGTAGTTTCATTTCTGCTACATTAAATATAATGTGTTGTACTCACATCTAGAAAGATCTAGGAACAGTGAGTAGTGGGAAACAAACAATGCTTCAAAATAATTCATATTTCTGTTGGATTTAAGGTTTAAGGAGTGCTTTTATCCCAATGATATCCCATGATCTAGATAAGACTAGCATTATTATTCTTATTTTATGCATAAGGAAACACTTAAATGACTTGCCCACAGTAATGCAGCTAGAAAATATCTCAGCATGAGACTCTAGCCTTCTGATTTTACATTGTACCATGCTTGTAACTCAGAATCACAATTTTTTTAAATGAAAGAGTCTCATGCAGCAATCTAGTTCAACTATTACCTGAAAATGATTATGTTATTATAAATAATAATTAATTATAATCATATATAAAAATAATATGTATCAATTAATATAAATAATTAATATATTATTATTGTAAAGTTTTACAACATACCCAACTAGTCTTCTGGTTTCTACTTGAATCATTATTAGTGCTTTGCATTCTTCAAAACATTTTCATATTTGAGCCTTGTCTTGTGTTGTATAATTACACAACACAAGCTTAACTATTATTGTCCCCATTTTATAGAGAAGAAACTGAGGAAATAAGGGTTAGATTGACTTGGTCAACCCCCAGTCACAGAATCATTCATTTAGACTTGAAAGAGATGTTAGAGATCATTTGTTAAAGTTCAATCACCTCATTTTATGGATGACAAAACTAAGTTCACAAGAGGTTGTGACTTGTCCAAAATCACATAGATAATAAAGAAGAGAAAACTAATTCAAGCCTAGATCTCCTAGTTGCCAATCTAGGGCTCTTTCCTTTAACAATGGAGGTAGGACTCCTATTTCTTAATTTAGTGCTTTTTCTACTACATCATATCTATACATAGTCATTAGCCTCACTCCTCCAGAATTATTGGAATCCAGTGGCAAGACTTTATTGTGGCATAATGGATAAAAATCTGGCCTCAGAGACTCAAAGACATGGTTCAAGTCCCATATCCAATGTACTGGCTGTGATCCTAGGCAAGTGGTCTAACTTCTCAATAGTCTAGGTAGCTCCCTAAAAATAAGTTGCAGGGAAAATGCAGATTTGTGTTGGTAGAGGAAGTTTCCCCCTACTATACAGGAGACTCTTTTACCAATGAAATCACAGGTTGAAATCCTGTCTCTGTTCCTTGAAGATACTCATAGGCAGTTTGAAAGCTAATGTAGTCCATTGGTAGATGCCTTGGCCCCTATATAAATTTACCAAAACAGAATCTCAACAAGAAGATACTGATTGAAGTTCTGTATAGTAATAGTGTTCCCAATATTGAGAATCTATACTGGTCCATATTCCAGTCAAACTGAGAGATTTTCTGGGGTTTTATTTTTCCCCTATTAGAATATAAGCTCCTTAGAGAAGGAAAGGTTTTTTTAAACGTGTATTTTTTAGTACATAGCAGATGCTTAATAAATTCTTGTTGGTTGATCAGTTGAAAGACCTGGCCTTTCTCTCCCAGGTAAAAGAAATGAGAAGCCTTGTAATACTCCAAAAATGAGTTGGCATTTTAGTGAGATTAGCACTAGGGTAACGATCCTGAGAAAGTTCACTTTCTCTTGATCACTGCTTTACTCTAAAGCCATCTTTAAATAAAGACAAAGGCTAAGTCGCGTCCCTTTAGCGTCATTGGAGGTCACATATAAACTAAAACCCATGGAAAAGATCTATGCTAAAGCTAAGATGATAGTGAAGCCTTCAGCTCCATGACCTTATTTCTGATGTTACCCTAAGAAATAAGAGAGAACAAAACCCAAAAATTTCTAAAGCAAAACCTTTATTATTTTCTTATACACCAATCAAGCTCATGGTGGTCTAAATGATTCTAGTAAAGTTATATCAGTCATCACTCTTTCCCCCTTTCCCATATCCCACTCTTTATAGTAGAGCTTAACTGTTCCATAGTGGTATGTATGTCCCAAGTTGGGAACCCAACTGCTTTAGGCAATCCTGCAGGAATTAAAATTAACATCAAAGGCAAAAGAATGATTATCTTTTATTATCTATCTATTATCTTTGCTTTTTGGGGGTCTGACATCTGCTGATCTTGTAACATTCGAGAGCATAAAGTCTATCTGGGTTTAAATTTCTCCTTTTCTGATAAAACAATCTCTCCTAAGAATGATGCAATTTCCTATGGAGTATCCAGAATGGGGGTGTAACATTGACCTCAGAGTTGGCTTGAGACCACATTTTTGGTGATGTGACTTTGTGTGGAACTGGAGTACTCTCCCACATTTATAGTTTAGTCATGTCACATTTATTTCTCCCTTCCTTCTCTAAGAAGGAGGGTGATCTATAAGAATTTAGTTCTCAAGCTAGAGATTTTGATGATCACATTCCATGTGCCATTCCACACCCATATCCAATACAACTCAGAAATTTGGAAGACTCCACTGCCTCATTAAAACCCCTCCAGTATTTAAATTAAATAGTCCTCCTCTTGACTCTTGACCCAGCATTATATACATGCACGCTCACAAGCAGACTGCAGTGTCTTTTCACTAGTGCTCTCATCATATTTCATTGTTGTTCCCAAAATCAAAAGGACATTATGTAGTTTGTTTTCTTCTTAAGCAACATTCCTCCAACTGTTACAAAGTAACAAAGTATTTGTGCTAACTACTACTGTCTACAATAGTGTTTGTTGGGGAATCAACCCACTATTCATTACTGTTATAAAGAGACAACATCCTGCATTACCCATGTATATGTAATAATCCTTTTCTCAAAGAAAGCCATGATATAAAAGATCAAGACAATTTTTGGATAATTTATTCATTTTGGGAAGAAAATGTAAAAATTTTAATTTGGCATCACCAATATACTGAGCATAATATACTGAAGCTAACAAGCTAACACATCATTTGTGAGCTTATTGTTTACAGTTTATAAAATGAAAATTTTATTTGATGAAAGAAGGAAAACAATGCAGAATCCCTTGAATAGGTTCACTTTGGTCTCAATATGGCTCCCAAACATAAGATTTCCTCTCCTCGATAGGTTTTTTCCCTCCACTGTTCTGGCAGAGAGCATTGGGCCAGATGTGGAAGAGCATCTCTTGTCTCTCCTACTTCCCATTATTACCATGACATTATTCTTTTCTTAACTCCACAATACAATCATCTTTTCTGTATGTTTTCTCTCCATGATAATAAAGGGGAAGGGAGGAACTAGGGTTCTTACTCTTGGTATCATTGCAACTCTAACAAAGTGGGCAAAATCCACTGTTGAGTTTTCATCTGGAAAAAAGTTACTATTCCTCTTCAGAGCATCACAACTTTTAAGTTGGGTTTCTCCCTTATGTGTGTGGGGTGGGAATGAGAGGGGTTGTTCATTAGCCCACTCTCCTCTTGTTACCACCTAATAGTTCCTAAAGCATGCATACCCTTGGATCATTGCTATTCTCCAATCAGTGGAGCAGCAAGCAAGAAGAAAGGGAGAGAAATGGGAAGAAAGTGTTATTTATAATAATGGAATGGAAGAGAAAAGAGAAGAGATTTCCTTTAAAAAAAGAAAAAGCTGAAGGGCCAAGAGAGGGGACTTTAAACACATTGATAGGTCATCACAAATCACCAAGAAAATTCTCTCTGAAAATGATCTGAATCAAATATAAAGAGTTGTTTTCACACAATTAGTTTCAGATTTTTAACTAATTTCTAACAGTGGAATCTATGAAACAACAAAGATGATATAGCAAAGATAATATAACAATTTATATAATATAAAGCACCTATTGAGAATTTAAAGCAGTAGAAACTAGCTATATTCCCAAAGTTGTTTTCATGCATAAATCCATTGGATGCTCTGATGCACTTACATTAAAACCAGAGTGGCCCTAATTCATCTGCTTTCCTAATTTTTTTTTCTGTGATATATAATAAGCTGGCATCTTAGTAGTTGTATCTGCTCATGTGGCTCTGTATCTTTGAAATACTCTTCTGTGTCTTAGATGTGCTAACATCTCCAATCCCCTAAATCCCCATCACAATGTCAATTTTTTTCCCAAAGGAGAGTAGTTTAAGAGTATTGTATGAAGAGGGCTATGGAGGCTTAGAATCAGGGAGATCTTGAACTTTCAAATGCTAACTCTGACACTTCCTAGCTGTGAGACATAGAGCAAGTCCTTTAAACTCTATGTCTCAAACAACCAACTAGGACTTGACCTCTATGTCCTTTCAATTGTAATATCCTTTCAATTGTAAATAAAATCCCATGATCCTAATCATAGGTGAACTGCAATATGGATTGGTTGCACTGTAAGCTCTCATATATCCTTCTTTTATTTGCAAATAAGAGGTAGTTTTATAACAAAATTCAAAACTCATTATATATATATATATATATGTAAAAGGAAACTGAATCACAAAACTTTGCAAAAGGACATTCAGAAGGTCACTTTAAGCTGGTCTTTTAGTTAAAGATAGATAGTGGTAAAATAGACAGAGCTTTGGGCCTTAAGTCAGGAAGATATGAATTCAAATGTGGCCTCAGACATTTATTAGCTATGTGAAACTGGGCAAGTCACTTAACCTTAATTTTCTCTTCTGTAAAATACTAGAACCTATCTCCCAGAGTTGTTGTGAGGATCAAAAGAGATAATATTTGTAAAAATTCTTATCACAATGCCTGATACATAGAAGGTACTATATAAATGTTTTTTCCCTTCCCACTTAAAAGATCATTCCTAAAATGGCACCCAGATTTTCTCTTTTAAAATCTAACTGCAGAGCGATCTCTCAAGCTATGTTGAAATGGCCTAAATTGATCTAGGTGCCCAAACAACAGCTAGAAAATGCATTATTTATAAAGAAATAATATCATCTGTTTTATGTCATAAAAATCCAGAAATAGGAAAGAGTAGTGACCAGAAAATGGCATTGAATTATTCCCTCCAAAGTGTTTATAAGAGTCAGGCAAAATCTGTTGAGACCAGGCCCATAATTAAATATACAGTTCTAGAATTTAATTGAGCACCTAACTTGTACAAGTATCATAGTCTTTTCCCTCAAGGAGCTTACAATCTAAAAGATAAGACCAGAGGAGCAACGTAAACAATGTTGTAAAGTAGGATTGATCAAGGTACCTTAGGGAGCTGAAATAGAACCTAGTCTGCCAAATGCCTCACAAAGCTCATAGTCCAAATATTTAATAAAGACCTTGATTGAATTGAATAAAATTAATTGTATTGTATTGAACTGGATTTTTTAAAAAGTACATTCTGAGATTCTGTATATTCTGAGTATATCTCAGTATATTCTGAGATAAGAATGGATAAATTCTGATATAACTCAAAAAAATGTAGACTTTCTTGTTTAGGGAGCCACATTATAAATTACATTTTTTAAAAAATTTCTAACTTAAAAAATGTCCTGTTAGAATAAGTTGACTACCAAAAGTCTTAAGGGTATTATTATACTTTTTTAATGCCCTAGTTGATATAATGAGGTAAATTATAATTTTTGCACTTTTACAGACAGGATGGAAGAGATTTATAGTACCTGACAGAGAGTTCCATTATGTCCTTCCTCTCCTACTCCCTCTACATACAGTGAGATTAAATGGGACTCCATCAGTTTCTTCAAATTTGTTCCTTTGAATTCTAACCTAGTGGCCCTTTTAGTAAACCCTGATCCCAGGAGATCTAAAGTTGTCTCCTTTAGCTAGAAAATTACTTAGCAGGTGAGGAAACGATATTGAGAAAACATAAGTTGTAACTTTTTTTTTTATTAGTTTTATGGAATATACTTTTTTCTGACTTTCAGGAAAGATCCCACTGCTTCCATTGGCACATATCTCACATATCTCATTCTTTGCTAAATATATGCATATTTGCATATGCAAATATATGTATGCATGTATGTGGATATGTACATATCCACATATAAATATATTGTAAACATTATATAAGGAGATGTGTGTTTGTATTCATATATATATATCTACATGTATATATGTTTGGTAAACAGTGAGATGTGTGCCAATGGAAACAATGAAACGTTTCCGAGTAGTCATTAAATTAAGATTTTTTTGTTAGTCACTCATGGTTTAGTGTGGCTTGAAGAGTAGATATCTCTTTATATGTACATCTTCTGTAGTCTAGATGGTGTATGTCCATACATATGTATATAAGTACATACATGTACATGCATATATGTATGTGTATGTATATGTGCATAAACATGTGTGTGCATGTAAAGAATATTATAGATTAAACCTTTTTTTCATTTATTATTCTTCCACTCAACATTCCACCACATATTATCACACCTCTAACAACTTTCATTCTTCAGGGTATTCCACCAACATAAATATTACCACTAAGTCTTTTTCTTCAAGCAAAGAACTGATCTTACCATTGAGTACTGTAGATAATCTTAGCAATATCCTAAACTAGAAAAGTACTATTACTATTCCACAAATATAAATTCCCCTAAATTTCTTGTCATTATTATACATTTTCTCATTTGAGCCTCACAACCATGTGATTTATAAAACAAGAATTATTATACCTGTTTTTACAGATGAGAAACTTAAGATCAGAAAATGTAAAAAGGTAAGTTGCAGAATCAAAAACTGGAATCCAGGCAGATGTTCTAGATGCAATACTTTAGGAAGGTTAGTTTAATACTCTTTCTATTATACTACCTTTAAAATCGAATGATGTGTCCTTTGAATATTTTAACTTAATTTGACATTCAATTTGAATATTAAATATAGATGTAAAATTTGCAAAACATGAAGCACCTTTAAAAGATGGACAAAATAGGGACCAAAAAGGCAATAATTTTAGAAAAAGTTTTCTGAATATCCCCCCAAAAAAATTACATTTTATAAGCAATATTCAAAGTAAATTATCTTTTTTGATGCCAAGTTGGGCTTAATCATAGAAATCTAGGTTAATGTAGACTACTCATTTCCCTAGTCTAAAAAATGATTCTGAAAAATTGAGAAAAGCAGACAGACCTAAGGGAATAATGGCACAATAATAATTAATTTTTTATACTTTTTAAGCTACATAGAGCACTAGCCTTAAAATAACTCTGTAAGATAGGCAATGCAAATATTGTTTATAGATGAAATAATGAAGCTCACAGAGATGGAAAGACATGTGCCTTTAAGTCATATAACAACACAGCACAGAGGACAAGAGTGCTGGGTTTGAAGTTAGGAAGACCTAGGTTTTCATCTTTCTTCTGTATGACCATTGACAAACCACTTAACTGATTAATTAGCTCCGTTTCCTCTCCTGCAAAATAAGGATATCCTTTGGTATCTACCTCATACCAACCCTTGTCCACCCCTAGAGAGAATATGAGTGAGGATAACAACCAGACAAGTCACAGAGTAAATAGAGAAAACAGTAGAGAGTAATGAAATGATAACTATTTCTTTGGCTAAGTCACTTCATTTTTGTCCACCTGACTCCTGCCATTGGAACCCAGGAGTAGAAGCAAGGATATTTGGAGACAAAATTGCCAGATTCAGTCTGGATTGTTAATATGTATATAGTACTTCATGTCATTGGCTTAGAACACAGTAGTTCTAAGGTCAAAGGCTCAATCCTAGTCCATTCTAATTAAGTTTACCTTGTTCCAGATCCAGAAATAGAATCTTTAACCCTGATGAGCCAGTCCTTAATTTTGTGGTTTTGGTCACCAAAGAACTGGGTGAGAGTGTGATTGATTCATTGAAAGTATATCACCACTACTTCTTAATTCAAAGCATATTCCATACAAATAGAGAATATCTTTTATACCATTTACAATCCAGAAAAGTCAAAGATCCCCTTGGGTTTCTTTAGCTTAATTTTGAAATAAAGTAAAAAGATCAGTATCAAGTTGATTAGGTTCCTAACTACCCTTTACTGAAACCCTTAGGTAAAATGATTCATTAAAAGACAAACGTAGGATTGGCTGCAGCCTTGTTTTATTGGAAGATACAAATTCTGTTATTGTTCCAAAGTTTATTTAGAAACTATGCCATGCAAATATTATTTGGCCATTTTGTGCACTGTGACACCATAGCCATTTCTCAGTGAGGAATCCTGGAATATGATAATCTCATTCTGTTCAATTAAGAAAAGGCCTGAGAAGCTCATCTGGGCCCCTTTGAAATTCACCATTGTATCAGGATTTCTGACAAATGGCATAAAGCCAGCACCTGATGCAGTCAACAAATCCTAATCTAGGAGAGATGGAAATTTCCTTTGGCTTTATAAATCTCCTTTTTGAAGCAGAAATAAAGAAAAGCAGAAAAATAAATAAATAAATAAATAAATAAATAAATAAATAAATAAATAAATAAATAAATAAATAAATAAAAAAGAAGACACTTAAGCCTTATCTAAATATTTTCCACTTTGGCATTCATCAAAGTTAAAACAGCTAAATGAGACTTCCCAGTCACCAGTCACTTATAAATATTATCCTCTACAGGATTAAAGATGAGAAATCTCTCCTATGATAAGAAAAATAAAGATTCCACAGAAAAGTATCCCTCTCCTTCTCTTCTCTTTTTTACCCCTACTTTCTATACTTCTTTTGGTGTAGTTAATTATTTTTAAAATACCATTTGCCATTTCTTTATGTCATCTGAGGAAATATTTTTCTGACTTTCTCATATTCTCCCCCTTCTTTCTTGAAAAAGTTACCACTATTGTTAATTTTCTTTAAGTAATTTCCAAAGTTAGTCATATATTACCCCAATTCTGATTTAAGCCTTAGTTGAAAATAAATCATCTTTAAAGATAAGTCTTCATGTGATATGTGAAGGAATAGCTAGATGATCTCTGAGTATCACTGACAAACAGTTATCCATAGAAAAAGGATAATGAAACTGACTTAGAATATCTAAAATCTTTCATCTTAATGAACGGGTAAATGAGAGAAGTAGAAGCACTGAACTCACTAGATAAAGAGATAACACAGAGCATGGGTTGCTATGCCAGGCAAATGAAAGACTCCCAGGAGACCAAGTTGTACTGGCAGGAAGGGTTGGGAGAGGAGGAATGAAAGTGACCTTTAAATCATGTCTTCTCCTCATGCTTCTTGTGCTTCAGTGGTGTGTTTTTCTCCTCAGTTGAAGACATTGAATTCTGCATTTTGATGTTAATTCCTGTTACTGCCAACAATTACTACATCTTCTTATTTAACTTATGTCTTCTTTCCAAGAGAGAATATCCAGGTTTCGGTTGGATCTATTTTAAGGTGAATTAATTAACCAGCCTAATAATACATTCAAATGTTTCTTTTTTTGTTATTATTAATTTTACTGTAAAAATAGTTACAGAGAATGTGGTGCAGGATCCCTAATAAACCAATTTGTCTTTTGGATTTGTTTGTTTCCACTTTTTTTTTAAATTCATTCCTGGGCTAGGGGAACCTGCCTCCAGATTACAGGATAAGTTTAATCGACATTGGTCTTGTAATTGAATACCTGATGGGAGGAGCTTATCGTTGCAACTATACTCGAAAACGCTTCCGGACTCTCTATCACAATCTTTTTGGACCCAAGAGGGTGAGGCAATTAACTCTTTTCTGTTTTGTATGTAATGTGATTAGGACCCTGTCCCTATCCACCAAGATGTAGCTGATTTTTCTTCCCTTACTTTCAAAGATGACCAGGTTAAAAGGGAGCAATTACCTCTCTCCTGAACTTCTTGGCCACTAACCCAAGGGAAACAATGAATATTTCCAAATCAGGCTGAGAACAAACAGATTTTTTATTGTGAATGGGCTAAAGAACTGTAGCCATCTATATCCCAAAGAGATATTAAAGAAAGGAAAGGGACCCACATGTGCAAAAATATTTGTGGCAGCCCTTTTTAGTGGCAAGAAACTGGAAACTGAGTGGATGCCCATCAGTTGGAGAATGGCTGAATAAGTTATGGCATATGAATATTATGGATTACTGTTCTATTTAGAGAGACCTGGAGCGACTTACATGAACTGATACTAAATGAAATGAGCAGAACCAGGAGGTCATTGTACACGGCAACATCAATATTATGTGATGATCAATTCTGATGAACATCACTCTTTTCCAACAATGAGATGACTGATGCCGGTTCTAATGATCTTGTGATGAAGGGAGCCATCTGCATCAAGAGAGAGGACTGTGGGAACTGAATGTGGATCACAACATAATATTCTCACTCTTTTTGTTGTTGTTTTTTTGAATTTTGTTTTCTTACTCACTTTCTTTTTTTGATCTGATTTTTCTTGTGCAGCAAGAGAATTGTATAAATATGTTTATACATGTTGGATTTAACATATATTTTAACATGTTTAACATATCCTGGATTGCTTGCCATCTAGGGGAGGGGGTGGAGGGGAAGGAGGAGAAAATCTGAAACACAAAGCTATTCAAGGTCAATATTGTCAAATTATCCATGCATATATTTTGAAAATAAAAAGCTTTATTTAAAATAAATAAGTAAAGTGTAAAATTAAATTTAAATTTAAAAATTTTAAAAAGAATTGTAGCCATGCATACTAGTCACAAATTTTGAAATCAACTTACCTGTTTTGCTGCTTCTTGAAGAAAGTTAATTGTTATAGTTATAGTAGCTGAGCATGTGTGCATGCATGGGTGTCGGTCTATTGATATGGAGAGAGCATATTTATATTTCACTAACTAAGAAAAATGTGGAGGTTAGTATGGATGTTGAGAGCATGTGATACTCATGGAAACTGGCTTTAAATTTTGTTTCTTCTACTGTCAAATTCTTTTCAAAATATATGGCTCTCATTACTTTAACCAGAAATATATCTGTTTAACTACACATACTCAAACCCTTCCTGTAAAAATACTAGAAAGGGTATTAATTGATGCCAGAAGGTCAATATGAATTTGAACTCCAAACTCTACCACTAATGAATGGATTATGTGACTTTGGGCAATTTATTTAATCTATCTGGGCCCCAGTTTTCTCATCTACAAAATAAGGAAAAAGATAAAGTCCTTTCCAACTCCAAAATTCTATGATTTTGGTCATTTGCTTCTGTTTCTCTGTGATCCCATTTGGGATTTTTTTGGCAAAGATAGTAGAATGTTTTGTCATTTCCTTCTCCAGCTCATTTTATAGATGAGGAAACCAAGGTAAATAGGGTTAAATGATTTGCCCAAAGTTATATAGTCTTCCTGACTCCATGTCCACTACTCTATTCATTATACCATATAACTGCCCCAATCCTATGATATTCAAGTACAAGAATGCCGTGTGATTACATGAGTTTATGTACCTCCTTCCCTCTATCACAAAGTAGTAACTTCTCTGACAGTGCTTTCTGACAGGAAAAGAATATCTACGTATATCTACTTGGCATGCAAATATTCCAGTGAAAAATGAAAAGTGTGATCAAGTATCTGGATTTCAGTGTAAATAAAACAACATTTGAGGAAAGCAGGAATGTTATTGATATTCCTGATGCAGATAAAAATTGGGAAGCTACTGATTTTAATTAGTTTTTATCTGGCTCTCATTTCATTTACATGCACTACAGAGGATCTTAGACTGAAATCAGCTTCATCATGCCAGCCTTCCATATATCTACTATGTTTTTATTTTTATACTGGAGTACCAAAAGTGGATTTTAGAAACATTACCTCATAATTATTTTGTGGAACTTACAAGTAATCTTTTTGTAATGCCGGAGAAACTGAGGCAGGAGAGAGATTAGAGAGTTTTTAATATTTTATTAATGGGAGAGTAAAATTGACTGGACAGGACTCTTGTCTCAAATTATCCAGTCAGACAGAGATAAAAATATACTGGGACCAAGGAATCCATGTTGGTCCCAGGGCTAGAGGAGACTGTCATCCCAAAGAATCCAGCGTCCAGCATACAGCCAGCTGCCAGCCGCCATCCTCCAGCAATGAATGGAGGAACCCCAACTTCTTAAATACCTTTTCTCTAAACAAAGGAAAGGGTAAGAAGCGAGGGAAAACCTCTATCAAGATGGGGAAGGCCACAAATTCTAAGAACCCAGAGACAGGATGTCTGAATACAAAGAAGTAAAGATTTTAGTGAGGTATCTTGGAATATTTTAGAGGGATATTGTAAATTCTTGAGGACACAAAAGAGTCAGGAGGTCTACTCTCTTGTTTATCTTGCTAATTTATAACCTTAGAACAAATAGTCCTCAGTCTTACTAGGTCAGAGGGGGATTTACAACTAAAGATATTGAGACAGAACAGTTAAGGAAACTGAGTCAGGGCAGTTAAAGAGTACTGTGGCAAAACATTTTAACCCAAAATCAGATAATCCACAAAGGAGGAAAGGTAAACAAAAGAATTAACAATCTTAGTCTGAAAATTTTGCTGGGTTTTTTTGTTTTTTTTTTTAAGTTTTCTGGTCATGTGTGATCCTAATTCAAGGTCTAAGGTCCCAAATAACTAACTTGAGTCACATTATTTGTGACTCATTGATTGTGAACCTGCCTTCCCAAAACCCATTTCCATGCCTCTGCTCAAATAAAATAGCACACAGGATTTACAGGAGCAATATAGAAAACTATCAAGATAAGAATAACAATATTCCCAAGACTCTCTTAGATTGATATGCAAATGAACTAGAGGCCAAAACAAAAGCTAGAGGAATGTTCCATATTTCTGGCTTTATTTTGCCTACCTGCATTTCATTACCTTTGTCAACCTGGATTTTATCAGATTATAGAAATACCTAAAGAATTGGGTTCACTATTTTACTGCTTAAGTAAACATTTGATGGTTATTAATACTGTAAAAAATTGAGTTGGAATAAGGGAAGTTTATGACAGAAATTACAAATCTTTAGACTATCTGTGGAGAAGAAATGAAGTAAAATGCAGGATGATGGGTCCATCATCGCCAGTCTTCTGAGCTTCATAAAATAACTTCAGCAGCTTTATTTCATTTAGAATCTTTACAAAAATATCATTACATTCTCCAATAATTTTTTAGTTAGTGAATAGGAGTATGACATTTGGTACCATATAATTCTTTCACATATATATTTTAGTTATTATAAGATGTTTTTCATTATTTCTACAAAAATAATATATAAAATATTTTTCAACTCTTCTTTTGACAGCCTAAAGCCTTGAAACTTCTAGGAATGGAGGTAAGTGTTTATTTAAAACATTAACACCTTGAATGGTGATGATGATAAATAGTATTTTGATAAGGCTTTAAGGTTTCTAAAGTATTTTATATTATATATTAACTCACTTGGTCCTCACAACAACCCTAAAAGGCAAGTGTGATTATTTCCCCCATTTTACAGATGGGGAAACTGAGATACATACATACTAAGTCCAGGATCTCACGCAAGTAACTGTTTAAGGTGAAATTTGAGCTATACTCTATCCACTGAACCACTTAGCTGCCTAACAACAATAATAATTGGAGCAAAAACATTTAAATAGTTTGAGCAACTAGGTGGTATGGTAATATGCTGGAATTGAAGTCAGAAAGACTCCTCTTCCTAAGTTCTAATCCAGCCTCAGATACCAGCCGTGTGACTCTGGTCAAATCAATTAATTCTATTTGTTTCAGTTTCCTCAATTATAAAATAAAAACCCTCAAATGTAAAATGAAAATAATTATTTTTAAAAAGAAAATGGCAACCCATATCATTTCCAAGAAAACATCCATTAAATGAGATCACAAAGTCAGACATGACTAACAAAAAGGCCAAATAATAACAATTTATATAGTCTAGCAGTGGTTCTCAAACTTTTGTTCTCACTATCTTTATACTATTTTAAAAACTATTGAGGGTCTGTCTAAAGAATTTTTGTTTATGTGATTATATTGATAGATATTTACCATATTAGAAAAAAACTAATTTGAATTTGCAGACTTTCTGAAAGGGTTTCAGAGACCACCAGAGAATCTCTGGACTTGACTTTGAGAACCACTGGTCTAAAGTTTAAGATCTGCAAAGTGCTTTACATATATTATCTCATTTGATCCTCAAAACAATTGTGAGTTCATACTATTTTCCTTTTTTATATTAACTTGATTATAATAGATTATAATGATCATTGGGTGGAGAAACAGAAGCAATGCTTTCATGAAGGTATCCTATAGACTATCTAGCCAGAAGGAAAAAACATGAAAAGTTCCAGAAATATCACAAACCCAACAGAGAGGCACAATATCTATCAATCACCCAGCAGGCATTTATTAAACACTTACTTGAGGAATTTCAACTATCTAGACATTTGCTAGAGTCCTTTCTATGTTAGGGAGGAAGAAGGGGGCCAGAGAGAGAGAAATGGATATAGATTATATGAATAGAATATAGATACATGTATTTATGTATTTTCAACTCTAGCCTTGATCTGCTAAAGCCTTGAAATTTCTAGCCAGTGATTATAATCAACAATATAAAAAAGGAAAATAATATGAATTCATAATTGGCTTGAGAATCAAAGGAGATAATATATGTAAAACACTTTACAAACCTTAAAACACAATATAAATGCTAGCTATTATTGTAGTTATATCAGAACTAGAGTAGGAAGCAATAGAAGGAACTGAATGTGACAAGGAGCAACTTGTTGATAGCCCTTAGGTAGCACAGTGGACAGAGAGTGCTAAATTAGGAAGAGTTGAGTTCAAATTCTGTCTCAAATGCTAAGAGCTAACATACCATACAGAATGAAACTCATTGGGCATAGGGGGATAATAATGCCCTCTTGCTTCCCTTAGGAGCAATGGATGACATTTATAGAGGCAGATTGAAGGTTTATATAAGGAACGACTTTCTCATCATTATTGCTGACTAAAAGTATTAGGGAGTACCTTGGGAGAGTGTGAGTTCATGTCACTAGAGGTTTTCAGGTATCCAGTAGAAAACCCCTAATCAAAAATGCTGCAGAGCAAAAATGACAAACTTGCACCAGCAGAACTCCCAAATGAGAACCAACCAGATTGAAATGTAATTGGGAAATGTTGAACAGAACAAAAAAGTAATGTAACATAATTAAAGTTAATTTGTGGTTTTTTAAGTCAATATGATATTGTCAAGATATTTGAGTTTGCACCACAATTGTAGAGGACATTATTATGGCAATCATCATTGGGCCAAATGACTTTTGTGGTTTCTTCTAATTTTTGGATCTTGTAATATATAAACTTCACTGAGTGAAATAGCTTTGTACACACTCAAAAAAAGTATAATATACAAAACCAAATATATTTCATATAGGCATCTAGCACTTTCTTTTATTTGTTTATATGGACATTTGAATATGAACTAAATAAAGAAAAGTTTGTACTTATTTCTATTAATAGGTTATAGTTATCCACATACATTATAAATAACTATCACTGGAAAAAACAACAGAAGAAAAACAGGATTAAAAAAAGAAAAATCTTATTGTAATTTAGTTTTAGAATATTATTTTATATATAATTATATAAATTATATATAATAAAAATTTAAGACAATAGTTAACTTCAATACAAATACTTGGAAAGAATCTTGGAATTCAGAATTATGCAGTTTGGGATTTTTCTAATACAGTTTATTTTATATTCAATAAAGCACATAACATGGGGGTATTAATTTGTTAATTAAAATACACTTAAATAGAATGTTCATATTGGTGATGCTCTGTAAATTGAAGAAAGAATTAGTTAAGATAAAAATTAACAAAATATAATCAGAATAGAAAACAAAATGGAATTAAAAACTAATAGAAAATTTAGTTAATTAAATCCACTAGAATCATAAAACAGGAAATTAAGAAAGAGTAAAAAAGGAAGAGAGAGAATGTTCCTTTTGATAGACATAAAGAAAAACAGAAGAGAGGATTTTCAAAATAGGATTTTCAGAATTAATAGGAAGTTAAAGCAGGAAAAAAAATAACATTCTTAAATTGTATTTTTCCTCCCCACCCAACCTTCTCCCAAAAAAAACCAGAATGAAATTCAGCTCACTATTATCCCAAACTCTGTTCTATTTCTCTTGATTTATAGGATGATGTTCCCTTGAGAAGAGGAAGAAAGACCACCAAAAAGCGAGAAGAAGAAATTGACATTGATTTAGATGACCCTGAGATCAACCACTTCCCTTTCCCTTTCCATGAACTCATGGTATGGGCTGTCCTGATGAAGCGGCAAAAGATGGCCTTATTCTTCTGGCAGCATGGGGAAGAGGCCATGGCCAAAGCACTGGTAGCCTGTAAACTGTGCAAGGCTATGGCTCATGAGGCATCAGAAAATGACATGGTGGATGACATCTCCCAGGAGCTGAACCACAACTCTAGGTAGGCTCATATAAATATGAGAAGGGAGGAAAGGATAACTCTAAAATAGTAGAACTACTCAGGTTGCTCAACATAAGCTTGACTTGAATTGATTTCAACTACTAAATCTTTGTGCTAAAATGTATAATTATGGAAGGTGGATTTTTAGGAGCCAGTCACACCAACAAAGCCCAGAGAATATTTGAGGAAATAGAAAACAAAGAAGAACTTCTTGATAAAAAAGTATTCTTTGTTTATGTACCTTGCTAATTACTAGGAATGCAAATGACAAACACAAATGGATTCTTTAGGAGGATATTTACTTTTTAGCTTATGCTAAGTTTTCCATTGTGGCCCAAATTAGATGACTGAGCTATTTATCTCTTGGTCTCCAAAATTCAATTCATTTCAACCATCTTTTAGTAGGCACTTACCAATGCAAGATATCATGCTAAGCACTGGAGATACAAAGACAAAACAAAAAGCAGGGACTGCTTACCTTACCTTCTACTAAGAGGTTTTACACTGTGAAAGTGTTGTGCCGCAATTCTCTTTTACTGTCCTGACTCAGTTTCCTTAATTGTCCTGCCTCAGTTTCCCTGAATTGTTCTGCCTCAATTCCTAATTGTTCTGGTCAATCCTGCAAAACCACTTCTCCCTCCTAATCATATTGAGCCAGATAAGGAGAAAGACCTTCTATCTTAGACATCATCAGACTGTCCCATACCTCTCCCTATTCTGTATTCCCAGTTTATCAGAATGCCTCCCCCGACCCCGTCAGAACTGGATTGATAGTCCCATGTCTTACTCTGCCCCTGCCTTGGTCTACGCCTGTAGCTGAGACACATACACACACACACACACACACACACACACACACACGCACACATCTTTCCCTTTTAAATAAAATATTAAAAACTTTCTAATCTCTATCTTGCCTCAATTTCTGTGGCATTATAAAAGCAGACAAATAAATATAAGATAATTTTTTCTTATCTAATATAAAGGAAGGAGCCTGGATGAATCATAAAAGGCATCCCATAGAAAGTAACACTTGAGATGAGCCTTGAAGAGGGTTAAAGATCTTGAGAAGCAGAGAGTAAGAAAGGAATCTATTCTAAACATTCAGAATATGGAAGCAGGAAAAATAATATCAAATCCAAGGAAAAGAAAGCAAGCCATTTTTGCTAGAACTGAGAATATGTAAAGGAATATAATGTAAAAGAAGTATGGATAGGGAGGCTGGATCTAGTGTAATGCTGGAGAAACTGAGGCAGGAGAGAGATTAGAGAGTTTTTAATATTTTATTAATGGAAGAGTAAGATTGACTGGACAGGACTCTCGTCTCAAATTATCCAGTCAGACAAAGATAAAGATATACTGGGACCAAGGAATCCATGTTGGTCCCAGGGCTGGAGGAGACTGTCATCTCAAAGAATCCAGCGTCCAGCATCCAGCCGCCAGCCGCCATCCTCCAGCAATGAATGGAGGAACCCCAACTTCTTAAATACCTTTTCTCTGAACAAAGGAAGGGGTGAGAAGCGCGAGAAAACTGTCAGGATGGAAGAGGACATAACCCCCCAAAACCCAGAGACAGGATGTCTGAATACACAGAGAGAGATAACGATGTCAGTGAAATATCTTGGAATATTTTAGAGGGATATTGTAAATTTTGAGGACAGAAAAGAGTCAGGAGGTCTACTCTCTTGTTTATCTTGCTTGGGCTAACAATTTATAACCTTAGAGTAACTGGTCCTCAGTAATGGACCGGGGCGGGGGGGGGGGGGGGGGGGGGGGGAAGAGGTGTTTTACAATTTAGGGGATTGACAAAGAACAGTTAAAGAAACTGAGACAAGGGAAACTAGTGCAGGGAAACTGAGTCAGTTCAGTTAAAGAAAACTGTGCCATTACACTAGAAGGTAAAAAGCTTTGAATGCCAAGGGAATGCCAAGGCTCAGGGAACATTGAAAATTTTGAATAGGGGGTCATTTCCCTATGGTCAGACACCTGTGCTTTAGAAAAATTACTTGGCAGTTGTGTAAAGCAGAACACTACAGAACTGGATTAAAATATATTTGAAAAATATTAATAAAAGTAAATTTAAAATAAAATAAATAAAAAGTAAATAGAAGTTTTTAAAATTATAAAAAATATAACAATGTTAATATGTTGTTTTCTAAGTCAATATATGACTCACAGAGATCCTTAGATATGGGTTAGTAGGTTCTGTTTCTATTTCAGTTTGATACCAATAAGGTGGAAGACACATTAAACATGGAAGAAGACATTAGAAGCATTAGAAGCAGAATCTACTTAGGAAACTATTATGGTTGCTTAATCAATAAGTGATAAGGATCTAAATTAGGGTAATAACCTCTGTGAATGCAGAGAAGGAGGCAGATGTAAAATGTCACAGTGGAAGAATTGATAAGGCCTGGCAACTATTTAGATACAGGGGATAAAGAAGAATCAAGAATCATTCCAAGGCTATACACCACAATGATTGGAAAGATATTGGTGCCTTTTAAAAATGATGAAGTCTGGAGGAGGAAAAGTTTTAGGGGAGAAGATATATGAATATATTTAAAGTACAAAAGAGAATTAAGCAGCATTTGGATCCTATTTGCTAAAAATTAATAAGGTGAAAAAAAGAAAAACTATGGCTTGATTCACATTTGGCAGTAAAACAATGTCTTGTGTTGTGATAAGCCTCTTCTAGCTCTTTCTGATCTAATCTTCCTTTTAAAAAAATAAATTTTTATTGATATTCTTTGTGTTTATGTCTTCTAGATTTCCTTTCCCTTTATAATAATTTTTAAAAAGAAAGAAAAACATGAGGCGACAAAAAACTGATCAACACTTTATAATGCTCTAATTTGGAGCATTCCACACTGAGTTCTGCAAAGTGAGGAAGGAGAGTGTTCTCATTCCTATTATTTAGAGCCTAGCTAGTTCTATAATTTAATAACATTCCATTTCAATTCTTTGTGGTTGTTGATCTTATTCATATTATTGCAATTATTCTATATGTGGTTTTCTTGACTGCTTACTTCATTTGTATTAATTCATGTAAGTTTTTGCATGCTTCTCTGTACTTCTTGTTAAAAATACACTCTTGACAATGAAAATCAGATATTGAGGAAAATTTATTAAAAAAGAATTTTCTGGCCATAAGTGGTTCTGCTCCACTTAGGGAGCTCTGAGCATAGAAGCAGAAGAAGCTTTATAATTTGGCATAGTTTTTCTGACATATCCACTATATGTTTCCCCTAAATATGTACAAACATGTTCCCCCTCCCTCATCATTCATCCCATGTTCAAAATGGCAGAAAACTCCTCTTGCAGTGTGTGTTGCTTAATATTCAATTAGCCTATTAAGCTGGCTCAATAGGGATGTATTCACGTCAGACCCCAACTAGGTTTGCGCTGGAAGGGCTATTATCTTAAATTTTTGGTTTTCTCAAAACCACAAGACTCTGGCTGAATCCAATTGTGCCTTCCTGGCTCCCCAGTTCCTTGCTCAAGACTTTTATTGATCACTTAATTGTTCTCTGGAATCTTAATCTTCTTTAACCTCTCTCTTTCTGAAAATCTCTTGGTCAGTTGTACCCCCTATTCCACATTACCACTACCTCAAAGGTTGCAACACTCTGGGAAAACCCAACTTTTCAGCATTTCTCACATTGTCATGTTTATTTTTTGTAGCATAATAATATATTCTGTTACATTTGTATACAATCTAGTTAGCCATTCTTCAGTACATGAGAATCTACTTAATTGTTGCTAACAATATTGTGGTATAGATGGAAAGACCTCCTTAAAATGTATGCCTATCAATGGAAACTCTGGGTCAAGGGATTGGAATAATTTTTGGCATTTTTCTTCACATAATTCCAACTTGATTTCCAGAATTGTTATACCAATTTAAAAATTAACCAACACTATCTTTTAACCTAGTGACCCAATTAGAGCTGTTAATACTCCCATTCTCTGCCATTCATGTAGAGATAATGTAATAGAGTATATAGAATCCTGGGCTCAGAGATAGGAAGATCTGAGCTAAATTCCAGCTATAGCATTTACTAACTATAACCTTGAATAAGTTATATAACTTCTCCAAGTCTTATCCATAAAATAAGAAGATTGAACTAGAAGTCCTTTAAAGCCTCTTCTAGCTCTTTCTGATACCTTATCTGACATAATGGAGGTTTTAATAAAAGTTAGAATTGGAAGGAATCTGGAATGATTCTACTATCAAACTCTAAACTGTTTTTTAAATATCCTTTAATGACTTCTAACTGCAAATAAATGGCAATTATTTGGAGATTAGAGAAACTTCAATTCTGCCATTGTTGGAAAAAACTAAACATGGTTTGTGGTAAGATAGCTGAAAAAGTTTTGAGAAACTAGGAGAAAAAAGATACTAAAATTAAAGGTAAAGCTAGATAAGTTTCCTAGGTGGTTGCCATTAACCACTTTTTTTTTTTATAAACTGTTGTTCTTTTCTTTTTAATACATCATTCTCCTTCCCCCTCAGTCAATAAATAAATATTTATTAAGCATCTATTATGTGCCAAGAAAAAATAAACTATATATAGAATAAGTTGGAAGTGATCAACAGAGGAAAGGTAATAGAATTGAGGAAGAATATAAAAGGCACGAGGGACAATGAGTGAAAATTCTTTCTGGGAAACTATAATCCAACTGTCAATATACCAGAGTTTCAATCAATAGATGCAGTATCAATACAGAAATAATAATTAATAGCAGTTGGGATATATCTGGTGATTCCCAGATGACTGGGCATTATTCCTCCGGCTAGTTTGTGGTAACTGAACAATTCACCAGCTCACTAGGTCTTATGATTTTCAGCCAAACTTGGATAGATGGTCTCTACTTCCACAATAACCTAATAATACAATAACAAATGTTGGGGGACATAAACCTGCCAAACTGAGTGTATGCCCAACAATGCCACATGTGAGGTATCAGCCCATTAGCACTAACACTAGAAATCTAACCAAGTTTCTGAATAGTTGATGCAGAAATTATTTTTAAAGTCAAAGTAATAGCTTAGCTAGGACACACTGAAGCAGAGCTAATGAAACATAAAGTAGGGAAAAGGTCAGCTACCTGATTTGGAGCCAGAAAACCTGTGTTCAAATATCTGCCATTTAGTACCTGTTTGTCCTTGGGCAAGTAGTCTGACCTCTCTCAGCCTTAATTCTTTCAACTGTAATATTAAAGGGTCTTTAATGTGATTTTTTTTTTTTTTTTTTAGCTCCAACACCCTACAGGATACTCTGGAGGAAAAAAATTTTTTTTCAACTAAAAGGAAAAAGGATCAAATAGTTTTTTCTTGAACTATTCTCTTTCTGCCTCAATACCTAATTTGTATTTTTGTTTCCCCATTATATGTTTTTATATATGTTGTTTCCCCATTAGACTATGAGGTCCTTGAGAGCAAGGACTGTCCTATCTTCCTTTGTAACTCCAAGTGCTTAGCACAGTGCTTGACATATAGTAGACAACGAATAAATGTTTTCTGCCTGACATGTGGCTCACAATTATATAGCACTTTTAAAGCATACTAGGTTCTGATAATACAAAGAAAAGCAAAACTGTTTTTGCCTTGAACACAAAGAGTTCATATTCTAATGAGAAAGACCACATACAAACAGCTATGTGTGTATATAGGATAAGCTGGAGGTCATTCTCAGTGTGAGGAGTGACTAAGAGGAGAGGGGCAACTGGAGAAGATGTCCTACAGAACATAAAATTTGAGCAGAGTTTGCCAGGAAGCCAGTAGGATGAGATAAGGAGGGAAAACATTTCAAGCACTTAAGCATCAAATAAAAACCACAGTCAAAAGATGGAAGTGTAAGTTGTGAAGGGCTTTAAAAGACAGTGGATTTTTTTTTAAATTTGATCCTACAGAAAATAGAGACAATGGAGTCTGAATAGGGGAATGACATGGTTAGACTTCCCCAACAGAAAGATCATTCTGACTGGTAGGTGGAAGATGGGATTGAGTCAGAAAAGCAGTTGGAAGGCTATAGTAACAGTTCAGATATGAAGTGAGAACCTTCACCAAGGTGGTGATGGTGTCAGAAGAGAAGACATATACTAGAAATACTATGAAGAGAGAAAGAATAAAACTTGGCAAACACATCTCATCTGATCCTCAAAATACAGTGAGATAAATGCTTTTTTATTTCATTTTATAGAGAGGGAAACTAAGACTGAGAGATGCCAAGAATCACACAGCTAGCAAGTATTCTGAGTACAGATTTCAACTCTAAGTCCAAGGCTCTATCTGCTTCACTCTGAATGTCTTTCCCATTCTGGCCCATCACCAAAAGAATCTTCCTCATTACCTTATTAATACTTCTATTGCAATGAGTAGAAATCCCAAGAAATTAAACAAACTTAAGCTTTTCCAGTTAACCATTCTAGTTTCATAATCAAAACATTCTAATCTATATCTCTCATTATATCTATTCCCTTTTATTGAATATCAAAAAAATAAAAAAGAATATCAAAAAAGAAAACCATTCCCTATATGATTGTACATTGCCTCCATCTTAAACTCCAAGGATTTATGATTTCACTAGTACAAGAGCTCCTTATCTCCTACTGGTTGGTTGGTTGTTGTTCTTTGTTCTCAAGGAGAAACAAAATGTCACTCACTATAATAGAGTCTAGTTACAGCATATCCAACTGTGACTGATCAGAACCAATACAACTTCAGAATGCTCTGTCACGGGTTGAACATAAATAATCCTACTAGTATCAATCACAATCTCGCTATACCTTACTCTGTGTTTTTTGTGAGTTTTCATAGCTAAATATATATATGTATATATATATATATATATATATACATATATATAATCATTTGAAAAGCCACTCCAAATGTAAATAGGCTGGTCCTTCAAAGATAAAGATTCAAAAATCCAATCTGTCATTGGATCTATATCAAGTTCTCTAGCTTTTTGGAAATCTAAGATAGCTAATTGGTATAACAGATCACTCAATGTAATGTGGAAGATTTTGATTCACGTTTTGCCTTAGACAAGTCCCTTACCTTGTAGAGCCTTAGTTTCCTCATCTATAAAATAGGAGTGATGGATAATAGCACCTATTCCAAAAGTTTGTTGTGAGGATCAAACAAGATTTTATATATATATATATAGTGCTTTGTAAGCCTTCAAATAAATACTGGCTATATTATTATTTACTATAATAGCTTTTAAGAACCTAGGGTCACCTCCCTCCCCCAGTATATAAGAAATGGACTTACTTCTGGCCAGAATAATCCAAATTATTTTTATCTTGATGATAATAACATTTACTTAATATGCTATCTCATTCGTTCTTCATAATAGCCCAGTGAGGTAGTTATTATTGTCATCCCTATCTTAAATAAGAAAATAGACTCAGGTATGATTTAGAACAAAACTTCTTAAACTTTATGGGAGTCACAAAATTATGATTTATTATCAGTAAATATTTGATTTGTATACCTATTTTATATATTTATATACACTGGGGTTGCATAAAACATTTCTCTAGTGAAAAGGAGTTGCAAGTAAGAAAAGTTTAAGAAGCCCTAAACTGAATCATCTCTAAGATTCCTTTGAGATCACTTAATTCAACTCCTTTATTTTAAGATGAGATAACAAAGGCCAAAAGTCACAAATATAGTTGAAATGAGACTTGAATCCCAAGTCTCCTGCTTTCCAATTCAGTGATTTTCCCACAATGCCACTGCAGTTTAGCAGCCATCTTTGAGGTCTAGCTCTAGCTTCCATTTATCACCTCTCCCCATTTCCTCTTAGACCCTCCTATTACCTAAGAGATTCCTAAGCATCTCCTGTGTTACAGGGACTTTGGACAGTTGGCTGTGGAGCTGTTAGACCAGTCCTACAAGCAGGATGAACAGCTGGCAATGAAACTGCTGACCTACGAGCTGAAGAATTGGAGTAATGCCACATGCCTGCAGCTTGCAGTGGCTGCCAAACATAGAGACTTCATTGCTCACACCTGCAGCCAGATGCTGCTCACAGATATGTGGATGGGCCGGCTCCGAATGAGAAAGAATTCAGGTCTCAAGGTCAGCACAGCCTAAAATGAACTGTGGATGAAGTGGGATTAGAGAATGATTTTAGATTTTATGAGCCTAGTCTAACATAGGACTATATTGCTTTCTATAGAAGGCATATATGCTTGAGGAAAAGCCATTCTCTAGGTTCAGTGGCAAAGAGAGTCTCTTTCCTTGGAATGATGTCATTCTGTACTCATCTAGCCTCTCATTGCTCATGACAAGGCCTAATGCCTAATTTCTTTGGCAGAAAGAAAACCTGAAATTTGCTAAATTGTACTGAAAGCAAAGGAGAACTAGTAAGGGAAGGAAGGGGAAAAAATATCAGGAAAGGGGCAAAGAAATAAAAGACAACAAAGCATAATAACCCCTACAACTTTAGAATCTGGGATTATTTCAGCAGACTACACTGAAGCTTATTTCTCTGTTATCCATGAAACTGGATTTACTAAGCAAAGTCAATTTTTTTAAACATATATTTAACCCTAACTACATAATAAAAAACCATAGATTTTAGTTCAAATCCCAGTTTTTCAATTTACTGTATAAAAATCAATTCAAGCAAATTACTTCCTTTCCTGTGCCTCAGTTTCTTCCTCTGTAAAATAAAGGGATCAAATAAAGTTAATCTCAGCTTTAAGATTCTTTGTATACATTTCCTATGTATATGTATAAAGCTAGCTACACTTGTAGCAAAAACCAGTTTCTTCTAGCATGTTTAAGTCCAATTTAAGGAAGCAAACTTTGTTGTTTTCAACAATTGTCACCCCAAATTACCTAAGGGAGATGCACTTGCATAGTCAAAAATTGATAAGCAGATATGTGTCTTTCATCTTTTTCAGTAGTGTTAGAATACTCTTTGATAACAATACTATTAGCTATTATAATTACTTGATTTACTCCATTTTAGAGCTGAAAAGGACTTTAGAAATCATAGAATCCAACTTTTTTTTTTTTTTCACGAATAACAAACACTGAGGCCCAAAGAATTGAAGTGAACTTTTCTATAAAATTTGTGTGATTAATGCAACAATGCTCTCCTCTAAGAGTAGGAACTGTTTGACTTTTGTCTTTATATCTTCTACGCCTAACCTATAACATAGTACACATTTAATAAATGCTTGCTGACTGATTAGATGGTTAGAATGAGGTTTTTCTCAGTTTCACTTCTGTCCAGGCCAAGCATATGTTCATTTTTACTTTTCTACCCAAAAGGAATGATTCACATTTGCTTCTTGGTGAAATTGTTTTCAGTTTTTCCACCAAAATGAAAAATTTTATCCTCACTTGCATGACATTCCCCTACTGAGAATGCAAATGATTCCCTTAGTACCAGCATCTATATACACACAACAGGAAGCATTATTTCCTCTGACACTAAGTAACCAGCATCATCTTAATCTGTTAAATGTGATTATTATTATTATCATTATCATTGCTTTAGGTAATTCTAGGAATTCTACTTCCTCCTTCAATTCTCAGCTTGGAGTTCAAGAACAAAGATGATATGCCTTACATGTCTCAAGCCCATGAGATCCACCTCCAAGAGAAGGAGCCTGAGGAACCAGAGAAGACTGTGAAGGAAAAAGATGAAGAGGACATGGAATTAACAGTAAGAAAAGGAGCATAAGTTTGGTCTATTATGGTATGAAATGACTACTCTTTGTGACTACAGAGGAGAATCAAGTCTGGGGAAAGCGCTGTTGCCTAAACTTCTTCTAAGGTCTGATGCTTGTAAATAGACATTAAAATTAGAAGTTTGGGACACTTTCCTTTTAAACATCAAAAGAAAATCTCATGTTGTTGTATATTAAAGGGCCACCTAGCCAGGAAGGAGTAGACAAAAATGATAGATTTGTCAGAGTCCCTAAGTTCAAATCCTGACTTTTTCACTTATTAGCTGAGTGACTTGGATAAGAAATTCTCTCATCTTTCTCCATTTCTTCATTTATAAAATGAGGGAGTCAAACTAAATGACCTCTAATGTCCTTCCTGGTCAGAAACTTTTCAATGAGGATGAAGGGCACAAGAAAAAGAATAAAATTCAAGAACATAGCACCCCCAAGTTTTCTAAATATACCACACTGGGGAATGATGAGGTTAGGAAATAACTTCAATGCAGAAACAGAGAAATATTGTAAGTTTGGTGAGCTCCTAACATCATTTAATTTCATTCAGTAGATATTCCTTTACCAATCAGAGCTTTAGTCTTCATCTTTTAGGGAAATTCAGGTTCTCAAATACAGGACTAATAGAATTTTGTCATTTCTGTGTTGGCTTTTATTAGCTTTTCTCTAAATATAATTATCCTTGCACAAATGTTTGATGCTTCAGGGTAGATCAGGTAGCTGGGGAGGGGACAGCCTCCTACAACGCTCGTTCTGACAGGGTGACATTCCCTGGATTTTATTCAAGGGTTAAAAATATTATCCTCAAGGCTCTCTTTGTATCTTTGGAGACACTGAGCAAGACCCATAAAAGCTCCTATAATTCCCTATTCCCATCAAGTGAAGTAGTATAATTGCCCCAAAGGTATTTCTCATGTATGGGAGGAAGTGGAATAATAATAGTACCCATTTCACAGAGCTGTCTTGAAGATCAGATGATATGCCTCTCCACTCAGTGGCTGAAAGGGAGTTGAGAGACCATCTAATTCAACCTCATTATACATATGGGAAAATTGAGGGAGTTGGTTAAGTAACTTGCCTAATGTCACACAGGTAGTATGCATCACAGGCATGAATGAACTTCATTCTGCTGACTCCAGAGCTTTTCTACTATGGCACACTGATTTCTGCTGAAGTCTACTGACTTGGTAACTTCCCTCTGTTGATTAACGACTGATAACTTCTGACACATTGATAGAGGTTTTATTAAATCCAATAAATTCATAGAGAAGTAGTATGGGAAAATGGATAGAGAGCTGACCTTAGAAAGAATTAGTCAGTCCATCAGTTATGTTTCTATCTGCTAAGCACCAGGGGTAAAAAAAAGGGTAAAAGATATTTGCTGCCTTCATTACATTCTAATTACAATTTAATGAGAGAAATAACATGTAAACAAATAAATACAAACAAGCTATATACAGAATAAATGGAAAATAAGTAACAGAAGTGTTCTAGAAGTAAAGACTTTCAGTAAAAGAGGATTTTAGTAGAGACTTAAAAATGGTCATGTAAACCAGTAAGTGGAACTGAGGAAAAACGTTCCAGACATGGAGGAAGGACAACAGGAAAAAATGACCAGAGCTGAGAGGTGGAATAGCTAAGATACCAATGTTACTGGATCAAGTTTTATATGGGGAGGAGTAAAATAGGAAGGAGCTAGATTATGAAGAGCTTTGAATTCCTGGAAGCAATAGGGAGCCTGGAATTTATTGAGCAGGGCAGTGACATGAATGCCCCTGTGCTTTAGGAAAATTACTTTAGTAATTGAATGAAGGAAGAAGTGGAGGGGGAAAAGACTTGAGGCAGGCTATTGCAGGTGAAGTGATATGAGCCTATATTAAAGTGGTAACAGTATCAGAAGAGAGAAAAGGACATATCAAAGAAAGGCCTTGACTACAGATTGGATAAAGGGGAAGGAGAGGTGGAAATGAAAGTTAGTGAGGAATCTAGGATGACTCTCAGACCAGAGGAGCTATGAGGATAGTGTTGTCCTCAACAATAATAGGGAAGGGGGGTTGGTATAAGGGGAAAGATAATATGTTCTGTTTTAGACATGTTTAGGACATCTAGTTCCAAAATATGTGAAAGGCATATTATCCTGTCTTTGACTTACTAGCTGCATGACCCTAGACAAGTTAATTAACTTTCCAGTGACACCCCTTCCCCTCCAACTCTCTAAGTCACATTACCTTGTCGAGTAGTATGTAGTAGAGGGAGTTTTCATATTTCTGTCTTGGAAATTTCCACCAGTGAAGTCATGGACCAAAAGAGGGGAAAAAGTACATTTGAAAGACAATGTAGCAAAGAGAATAGAATATGGGCCTCAGAAAAACTTAGGAATAAGTTCTGTCTCATGATATACCTGAGTTGTGTGGCCTTGAACAAGAGTTTCAGTAATCCTCAGATCAAAAATTATAGATGAGTTGCTGATCTTCACTGGTAAAGGCAGGTTCCCTAGACCAATGAAATACACACACACACACACACACACACACACACACACACACACACACACAAGTGCTATGAGTGTATATATCTATATATGACATTTTCATTTATATAATGCTTACTATGTGCCAGGAACTTGCATTAAGTGCTTTTTCCTCAGCATCTGAGAGGTAGGTGCTCTTGTCATCCCATCTTGCAGATGAGAAAACAGTTAAGTGACTTTTCTAGGTCTAGTAAGTATCTAAGGATGGATTTGAACTTGGATATTCCTGACTTCAGGACCATAACTCTATGCACCACACCACCTAGCTATCTTAAGTTCCAAACTAAAACTCAAAGGTACTTCATAATCTATTGATAAAAACCCTGCATTGAGGCCTAGTATATAGATTTTGCTTATATATCTATCATTTCACATTCTTTAAGCTTCAAGAAATCTTAAGAGACTGTTTTGCCTTCAGGCAGATATAGTGTTATTTCTGTGTAAGTTAACTAAAGTCCAGAGAAATTAAATTGCCGAAGTAACAAGATGTGTTTGACACAGGATCAGCAATCTCCTTACTATTTTCCTCACTATATCCTGCATATAGTTTGTTTATACATGTTTACTGGCTTGTTGTCTTATCATGAGATTGCGACCTTCTTAAGAGCAAGGAATCTTTCTTCTTTGTGTATCTCTAATGCCTGGAACATAGTAAGTACTTAATAAATGTTTATTACTCACTAGTAGTACAAAGGGAAACACAAGTACTCATCTTAATGAGGTGAAGATTTCTCTTGAGATTTCATTATGTTCGGTTCTGCACACATATATTGTATCTAGGATATACTGTAACCTATTCAACATGTATAGGACTGCTTGCCATCTGGGGGAGGGGGTGGAGGGAGGGAGGGGAAAAATCAGAACAGAAGTGAGTGCAAGGGATAATGCTGTAAAAAATTACCCTGGCATGAGTTCTATCAATAAAAAGTTATTTAAAAAAAAAAAAGAGAGATTTCATTAAAGGTCTTAGATTCAGGACACAAGGATAGGAAATGCTACTTGAATTGTCAGTTGGGCCCTCCAAATCTTGGAGTCAGCTACTAAAGTCCAATAGAATTGTCTGTATTCTAGCTCTTTATTTTGGGTCTTGTACCATTAAGCATTTTTAACAATGATGTAGATGAAAGCATAGATAATTTGTTTTTGAAATCTATATATAACAGGAACCTAACTTGAATAGGTAACATAAGAATAGGAAATACTAGATCCTTTAGGACTGGATTAACACAAATTTTGATAGATTCATACAAATCAAATGAAATTTAATGGGTATAAATGTAAAGTCCTAAATTGGGTTGAGAGCCTCAACTGTTCATGTACAAAGTATGGGGTAGAGATAGAGTTAGACAATAGTTCAAATGAAAATTTGAAATGGACTTAAAAGAGTACTTATTCATCAAATAAAATAACATAAATTATTCTTTTTGTAATGTACTGTTGAAATGTAATTATATATGTACCTGGGCTATTAAACATTTTCAAATATGAAAGGAAGACTTCCTAATCAAATATCCATCCTAAAGTGGGATGAGCATACCTTGGATGAGTGGGGGGAGCTCACTACCTTGAAGTAGTGAGTTTATTACTTCTGTCAGCTCAGGCTCCTGCTGATTCAAACTGGACCAAAGGGCCTAAAAGGTTTCATCAAACTTTTGAGATTTTATACTTTTAAGCAAAGAGGTTTCCACCAAACCACTGCCTGGTGATAGGAACTCTGTGTTGAGTATGATGTAGAATATATGAAGAAATATAGGGCAGCTAGGTGGTTTAGTAAATATAGTAAGCCAGGAGTCAGAAAGACATCTTTCTGAGTTCAAATCTGGCCTCAGATTTAGTAGCTATATGACCCTGAATAAGTTCCTGAATTCTGTTTGCTTTAGTCTCCTCATCTCTGAAATGACTGAGAGAATAACGCAAACAACTCTAGTATTTTTACCAAGAAAACCCCCAAGTGGGGTCAATAAAAAGCTACATGTAACTAAAACAACTAAATTACAATATGTATGAATACTAACACATTGAGACTAATGTTCTTTTTACTATACCACAGTGCCTCTATCCAGCAGGAGCCTGAGCTGACAGAAGTAATAAACTCACTACTTCTCAAGGTAGCTCATCCCACTTTAGGATGGGTATTTGATTAGGAAGTCTTCCTTTCATATTTGAAAATGTTTAATAGTCCAGGTACATATATAATTATATTTCAACAATACATTACAAAAAGAATAATTTATGTTATTGTATTTGATGAATAAGTACTCTTTTAAGTCCTTTTCAAATTTTCATTTGAACTATTGTCTAACTTTGTTTCTACCCCATACTTTGTGTGACCCAGCATATATGTACCTTGCATTGGCAGAGGATGTCATTTGAAGGGCTTTCTGCATTGAAGAAATCATTCAAACCTAAAGCAGAATAAAAATTTCAAAAATTGGATTGACATCTTTAAGTTTAAGCATAAGAACATAACTCAAGAAATATAATAGTAGAAGCTACCGTTTTCTTATAATTGGGAACCTATACGATAATCTAGTTACCACTCATTGTGATATACCTTTGAGGATCTGATTCTGTGGACAATTGTAGAATATAAGCAGTGAATTCCTAGAAAAATAAATTCTTCTTGCACAGGGAGACCACATTATTCCCCAAAGTTCTATCTCGGGGGGAAAAAAAAACACCTGAACTATCTCAGCCAAACAAAAGACATACCACTGTCTAAATGAATTTTGAAAACAAGTTTTTCTTGAGCAGAAATGCAAAAATAAAGTGAAACAAATTGGTAGGTTAGTGAAATCCATATTGAATAACAGTTACCACCTAAATTTTAGACAGCTGAGTGGCAGAGTACATAAAGTGCCTCAGTTGGAGTCAAGAAGATCCAAGTTCAAGTCCAGCTTCAGACACTTACTAGTTGTGTGACCCTGGACAAGTAACTTAATCTCTGTTGTCTGTAGTTTGCCCATCTGCAATAATGGAAAGAATATCAACCTCCCTGTGTTGTAGTTAAATAATATTTACAAAACTCTTAACTCAATGCCTGGCGCATACTGCATTTTTGCTGTTTGGTCATTTCAATTATATCCAAATCTTCATGACCCCATTTGGGGTTATTTTAGCAAAGATACCAGAGTGATTTGTCATATCCTTCTCCAAATTATTTTATAGATAAGAAAACTGAAGCAAACCGGGTTAAGTGACTTGCCCAGGGCCACATATCTAGGAAGTATCAGAGACTGGAACTCAGGAAAATGAGTCTTCCTGATTCTAGGCTCAGCAATAAATCTACTGTGCCACTATCTACTCAAATACTATATAAATATTAGTTATTAGAATTATCATCATCATTTCAAATCTTGCTCCCAGATACTATCTATATGACAAGTAACCTATCTTTTCTCAGCCTCCATATCTTCATCTATAAAATGGGGGTGATAGTAGCTCAAAAACCTCAATGGGATGTTTTGAGAATCAAATAGAACAAGACAGAGAAAGTGTTTTGTAAACCTGAGATCACTGTATAAAGATTAGCTATTATTGTTTCACTTGAATTCTGTGGCTTCCACAGTACTGATTTATATTTATATTGAGATGAATTTTTCACACTATGTGAATAGAAAAAATTAGGTCATGTCCCAAAGTGACAGGAAATATATAGCTAGCTTATCAATAACAACTTCCTTCTAGTCCCATATTAACAAGGATCTATTTATATTAGGTTTTCAAATAAAACATCTTAGTCAAGGGTTTTCCCCCCTTTTCTTCTAAAATTATATCAGTACATGAAGGACATAGAACTTCTTCCAGTGATGCAGATTATAATTAATAACTAGCACTTAAACAAAACTTTGGGCAGTTAGGTGTCACTGGCCTAGAGCCAGGCCTGGACACAGGTCGATTCATCTTCCCAAGTTCATATATATATATGGCAAACCAATCTAGTATCTACCAAGAAAACCCCAAATAGGATCAAGAAGAGTTAGAAACAACTGAAAAATAATTGAATAACACATAGACCTTTAGGGTTTGTGAAGCAAGACTACTTCATATATATGTATGTGAACATATACATATATGTTTTGATCCTCACAACTACCCTGTGAGCTAAGTATTGCTATCCTTACTTCATAGATGAGGAAACTAAAGCTGAGCATGGTAACTGACTTGTCCTAGTAATAGGATTTAAAGTTAAGGTCTCCTTAACTTCCAATACTATCCTCATATGTTGACCTAACTCCTAGTAATGAACCTATCTGAACCTAGCTAGGTTAATATTTAATTGGAAAAAGAGTTCATTACCAGGCCAGTATTTGATGACTTTCCAACCTGTAGAGCATGTCTGAGGCTATACTCTATAGTCTGGCCTTTAAGAATTCCAGAGTTACTTCAATAAATACTTCAAGAAGCATTTATTCTACTGTGAGTCACCAGAACAAGACTCTAGTGCAGAATTAGAAATAAAAATATAACCAGAATGAGTTATTTAATACAATTTATGAGAAGGCATTTTATGCTCACTCCCTAATTAAATTTAGTTTAAAACAAGTTTAATTGTTCAAGAACTTCTTGGTAACTCACATTTTTATAGCACGTTACAAATGTTATAATTTACATTATCTCATTTGATGAATAGGAAAAAAAATTATTCTTTGGCCCTGACCACAACCCCGTGAGATACATAATATAAAAATTTTCATCTGCATTTTGAAGAAACAGAAACAAAAAGTTGAAAAATCTTTCCCACAAACGAATGTGAACTATTTGCATTTTTGATTTTCTTCCCGAGTTATTTTTACCTTCTGAATCCAATTCTCCCTGTACAGCGGGAGAACTGTTCGGTTCTGCAAATATGTATTATATCTAGGATATACTGCAACATACTTAACATATATAGGACTGCTTGCCATCTTGGGGGGGGGGGGGGGGAGAGTGGAGGGAGGGAGGAGAAAAAACGAAACATAAGCAAGTGCAAGGGATAATGTTGTAAAAAATTACCCTGGCATGGATTCTGTCAATACAAAGTTATTATTAAATAAAATAAAATTTAAATTAAAAAAAAAAAAAAGAAAAATCTTTCCCACTTATAAAGTGACAGTACTGGGACCCAACTGACATCTTCAGGGTGGATGATCTTTTGGCACTACCATGCTTCCTTTCCATATGTATAGATTAAGTTCTTCACGCTTGATTAAGTTCTTCTCTCTTTGGAACATACATATCTATCCTAATGGGAAAGTCACATTTATACTTTTTACTTCTTTATACCTGTTTCTTTAAAAGGCAGATGATAATTTTTGTATTATCTACCTCATGGGGCTGTTTTCAGGACCAAAAAATATATTTTCCTATTCATCAAATGAGACTTTGAGTCTTTTAAATACTCTTTCTAAAAATGTTCATTTCCTTCTTTTCCCCTGCCCTCACCAGAAAAAGAAACACAGAAATATAAATTGTTAAAGGTAGAATTAATAAAATCAAGGATTTCCAACATATATTCAGATCTTGTTATTTTTGAATGCTCCAGTACTTTTGTGATTTCATGTCCCTCCTATGCAATACTGACCCATAATTGAGGATTCAAGTTTCACCTTGGATACTTATTATCTCCATGGCCAGGACAAAGTCATTTTCTTTATCTGAGTCTCAATTTCCCACATCTATAAAATGAAAGGGAGAGAGGGGTTGGACTTGATGACCTCTAATCTCTAGTTTCTAAAGAATTTGTACCAGCATAGTATAATACTATCTGGTAGGTTCTGTTTAAATACACACATACATATGTACATACATACATATATATATATATATATATATATATGTATATATATATATATATATATATATATATATATATATACACATATACATATATATACATATAGATATATATATATCTGATTAGATTTCCTATTTCCTTTGGTGTTTTCATCTAACAAAAGAAAGGGGGAGATGTTGGAATCCTTACTAACTGCTAACTAATTAGAGTTGATCTAATCTTACAGGAAGATTTTGGCCAGAACCTGAAACAAGGTACTAAGTAGAACTAATTAATACAAGGCTTGTGTTCACACCTTTACTCATTGGAGTCCACAAGTATGCTAGCTTCACAAAGTACACTTTCTAACTTCAAGGGAGTCCACACCTCCCTTAAAGCTCGTTAGGCCAGATATATATATATCCATTCCAGAGGGTAGAGTTGATGGAGGAGAGTCAATTACCTGCTCCTCAGGTGGGGCTGATATAGTGTGTATATACACACAGGTATCGTGTGTATATATATTCCAGACTTATGCACACATATATACATGCATATGTTTACATTTCCTGAGAGATGCTAACTAATATTTATAAAGTGTTTTAAAGTTTGCAAAGTATATTACATAAATATTCTCATCTGAATCTCAGAATAGCCCTATAAGGCATATATTGTAAGTATTTTTATCCCCACTTTACAGAAAGAGAAAACAGATTCAAAGAAGTTCAGACAAACAGAAAATATCAGAGGATGAAGTTGATCAGTGGGCTTCCCAATTTCAAGTTCAACATTTAGTAATAATAAAAGAAAGCTTCCATTGACTCTATAGTAACAACCCAAGCATTGATGTGGATTGGCATATTATGTCATCATCTTTAAATGTTGCCTTTTATTATGACTAAGAAATATTTCCACCAAGTGAGGAGGGTGGAAAGGGGTTCTCATTAATGAATAATCAGAAATCTACAGCAGTATCACTTTCATTGTAGGCAATGCTGGGTCGAAGCAATGGAGAATCTTCAAGAAAGAAGGATGAAGAAGAAGTTCAGAGCAGACACAGATTAATCCCCCTTGGAAGAAAAATATATGAATTCTACAATGCACCTATTGTGAAGTTTTGGTTCTACACTGTAAGCATCTTTCTAATTTTTTTAAAGTATGATAGACCCAAAAAGAGTCATTGCCCCTTTAAAGGAAACCAATGAAAACCAAGACTGAAATTTTTTAACTCCTTTCCAAGGGTTGAATTCAATTAACAGAGAGTCATATGACTAGTTTCTTTGGTTTACATTTTTGCTGGCTTATTAAAAATGAGAACTATTACAGAAATTCAATCAATAACTATTAGAACTTAAGATTTGAATCCTAGTTTCCCATGATTCCAAATTTAGTATTCTTTCAACTAAAACACATTGCTTGCCATAGAATGCTCTCTCTTGTTAACATCTGCCTCCAGGAACCTATAGTTCCTTTACAAGTTTGATTCAATGAGGCTTTCCCAATTTCCTTAGTCATCGATGCTCTCTCCTCTTCCCCACAACACAAAATTCCTCGGTTTTTATTTTGTATTTGTCTTACCTTTAGTCCTATCTTCTTGTTATCACTTCCTCCCATCTAAACTCCTTGAGAAGAGATGTTTTCACTTGTTTTTATATCAACATCATTACTATCTATGCAGATCAGACTTCTTTCTGGACTTTTAAGAATGGACTAAACACCAATTGTGACAGTATAAAAGAAAAAAGGGAAAAAGAATGAAACTAGAGGGAGTGACCTGAAAAATTATGAAAATGATTGATGGAGTGAAATGAATGGATTTATATATAAAGTTACTAAGCAAATTAATTTGATTATAGTTATTTTCAATATTAAGTATTTAAAAACATTGGGGTTTTGTTTTGTTTTTTAAGGATAGATGGAAAGGATAGAATTTCAATAGGTAAAGAGGAAAAAGGGGAAAACTGCAGAGATAGGAAAGAAAGTCATGGAGCCATCTATCCACTTTGGCTAAAACACAGAGTAAACAGAGTGATAGAAGAAAAGAACAGAAAGATAAGTTGGCACTAGATCATGGAAGGCCTTGAATGCCAAGTATCTGGACATCTGCTGTATAATCCATCAGAAACCACTGAATATGTTTAATCGTAACCACATTCAGGAGGAAGATTAGTCTGGTAGCAATGTGAGAAAGAAGATTGAGTAATAATGATAGAGAACCAGAGAAAGAATCCAAAAAGTTTGTGGGTCATTAAAGCAAATATAATTCTGAAGTTTTCAAAATTAAATCCAAAAAAGTCTATTTGTGATTGTTTGGCATATATTTAGTAATTTCTATGATACAGCCCTAATATTAATGATAAAAACAACGCCAACACCAACACTCAAAAAAACCTGAAATGTGGGTAGTGCATACAAAGAATCAAATTTAATCTGGTATCATCAAACAATATTTCTTTTGCTTTATAACCATTAGACATTTTGTAAGTTGATCCATCTCAAGATTGCTCACTGACAGCTCATGATCATGACAAGAAGGGTTGTACAACAATATGCATACCCAGAAAATATTTTCTATCAGGCAATCAACTGTCACTTAAAATGGGAGGAACAAAAGACTTTTTTGTTGCTTTTCTGCTTATATCTTTCATTGCTACTTAAGCACATGTTAACAATAAGAATAAAAAGGATAGATCATATTTAGATACGATTTTTAAAATTAGAAAACACTTTGTTCAAGAAAACTGGCTGTTTTGAATTAGGCAGTGACAGTATCAGTAAACCCCATTTCATATATAATGAATCAAAGAGGTCAAATGATGATCTTGATCACACAGCTAGTAAACATCAGTGCTAGCACTCAACTCTAGGTCTCCTAATTCCAACTAGTATCAAGAATCTACCTCCCAGACAGAGAGATAATAGGCTTTCACAGGAAGCCCTAATCCCAGATTGGATATTCCCTTTTTTTTCATCTCAGCCTCTTCTCTTTCTCATCTTTTTTTATTTTTCTTATCTGCTTTCTAAAGATCACAGTTCTGTCCAACCAACGCCCTTCTCTCACTACCAAGACACTCAAATATTCTCCACCTCAACTGGACAGTTCCTTTCTTCCCTTTAATTTACTCAAGGAAAAAAGATGTGTTTTTTCAGGTCATATTGGTAGCTCAAGAAAAGTAGATAAATTTAGATAAAAGCAGATTTACAAAACATAGAATTATTAATTTTCAGAATTTGAGAATCTAGCTGAAAGATATTACTTATCTGACTAGAAAAAGTCATTCTAGTTTCCTGGGCTACATCAGAAGCTATCTAACTAGTTTCTAGGCCTGGCCCTGCCATGTGGCCAAGTGTCATGTTGCTTCAACAAGGCCCATGTCTCTAAACCAATTCCCTAGCTTGTCCAAATTTGTTTTTGCTTCAAAACTGGAATCCTTTCTCCTTACCTCCCATCAGAGGCCCTGCTTCCAGGTATCATTAGTTCTCCACATTTTTTCTTAAAGTTGGATAAAATACTATATGGGTCCAATTAAGATTTTAAGTTCTGTTGCTGGCATGTGCCACTTCCTCAGAATCACACAAATGATTCACAGCTCCTCTTCCTTCCCTGACATTTAGTACCTATGTGACAATGGGTCAAAATTTACTTCATTTTTCATCTATGAAATGGGAATAGTGATAATTGAATTATCTATTTTTTCAGGGTTATTGGGTCGAAAGCACCTTTCAAACGTTAAAACACTATATAAATATTAGTTGTTATTATTATTATTATCATTTTCCCCTTAATCCCTTTAAGATCCACAAGAAAGCTTTTTGGTTATTCCTTATTCTTATTACAAGATTGGTGAATCTCCTTTTTAAGACATATCTCCCTGATGACATTCTCTTTTTAAAAAACTTTTTAGTAAACACTATTTTTTTCCAGTTAAAGATACTAAAAGCTAAAGAATGTTTTCAACATTCATTTTAATAAGATTTTGAATTCCAACTTTTTCTCCCATCCTCCTATCTTTCTTCCCTATAATAATAAGCAATCTGATACAGATTATACATCTATAACCATGATAAACCTATTTCCACATTAATCATGTTACAAAAGAAGAAACAGAACAAAAGGGAAAAGCCATAAAAAATAAGAAGGAAAAAATAATTTTTTTCCTATGGATATAGATAGCATCTTCCTTCATAAGTCTTTGAAATTGTCTTAAATCATTGTATTGCTGAGAAAAGCAAAGTTAATCATAATTGAGCATGCTTCTTGTTGTTACTGCATATAATGTTCTGGTTCTGCTTATTTCAAACAACATCAGTTCATGTAAGCTTTTTCAGGTTTTTCTGAAATCGCCTATTCTTCATTTCTTATAGCATAATAGTATTTCATTATATTCATATACCACAATTTGCCTTTGATGATAATCTTTAAAAATAATTAATAATATCAATGTTTTGCTTATATTCTTTTACCATTGTCACTGCCCCCAAACTCCCTAACCTCTACTCCCAACATAGCCCCCTATTCAACAAAAAGGTTAAATGAAGTAGATCCACATTGTAACCAAGCCTGACTCTTTGTATATGGCCTATATGATGACATTTTTTTGTACCACTTCTTTGTAATTCCTAATTGGTAATATGTTCCAGTCACAATTCACACACCCACTATTCTTCTCTCCATTTTACTTTGGCTAAATTTATAGTTTAATTCTTTGGTAATTATTGTATTTCAGGAATATATACAAGAAAATTCACTTAAATGAATAATGACTGTATAATGCATCAATCAATCAATTATTGCACAAACATTTATTAAGTATTTATTATGTGTCAAAGGCATACTAAAACCTATCTCTCCTTAATAAGCTAATATTCGAATGGGAGAGATCACACTGAGAGAAAGACCAAAAAAAAGAGAGACAGAGGGAGAGAGGAAAAGAGAGAGGGGACTGAGAGAGAGATGGAGAGAGGGAAATGAAAAGAAAGAGACATACAAGATACATTCTGAGTAGATGAAAAGCATTCTTGGAGAGGAACACACTAGTGTTTAGGGACCTTGGTAAAGGCCTTGTAAAGAAGGTAAGTCAGTAGAATTTGATTGTAGAGTTTATGGAAGAAGAGTCCAAGCAGAGTATGAAAAGTTCCCTAAATATGAAGAGACCATAGATTGAAAAAAAAAAAAATCAAGTTTTCTGAAGCTTAATATAAAAAATAAGAGAGAAATGGCTACAAAATAACCCAAAAGAAATGATCCCCTTTTGTTAATCTAGTATATATTTATAAAAGAAATGTTCTTGAAATGCTTTAAAAAAACCAGTTTCTGTCCACTTTTCCTGGATTAAATACATTGTAGAATAATGCAATGGTATCGTGTTATTTTTAGATTCCTTTGTTTATACAGTATTCAGAACATAAGGAAAATTTGGAACCATAAAAAAAATTGGAAGCAGTAGCAAGAATGAGATACAGACTTTTAAAAATAGAATATTCACTTAGCTTTGGGGATGATGAGATACCATTTTTTCCCTTTAGTTGGACAATCCATAGATTTTCTTCAGATTACTGATAAGTAGATCAAACTAAGAACCAAAAACAGGACAGTGGTTTTCTGATCAATAAAAATGGCCTAATTAGACAACCTCTTCATCTTCAACCACTTATATTTACAATGTGAAGGCAGACCTTGGAGTGGTGAGATGAGCAATCCTAGAGTGCCTGCCTACATGACAGATTAGATGGTTTATAAAACATTATAGAGATAAGATGTTTCTTTTCATCTCATTCAAGTGAAGTCCAATGAGATACAAACTCTGTGTATTAAGATGTCAGAGGGAGGATAGATTGTAGTGAAAATTATTTCATCCCAAGTAAACTGTACCTAAATTAGGGAAAAGATGAAAGAATAGCTTATTTTATTGCTCTGTTCTTCTCTTTGTCAATCTCTCGGAAATGTGCCTACTACTTTTCTCAAGACTCTGGAAAGTACAATGTGACTTGTTTTTCTGGTAGGAAGAGGCAGACTCACTCAAAAGAAATCTTTAATCTCTTTGCTTCTTCTTACCAAGTTGGATGTAGAAGCCAATTAGCCCCTTTTTGGTTTCAAGAGGAAAAAGGCACAAATCCAATTGGCTGCTCTATTTTCCTGTACTGAGCCAATTTGCCTGTATTTAGCTGGGAAGGGTCCAGATTCAAAGCTGGAAATGACACCAGGATGCAGAGCCACACATTCTGTATTTTCATTTCTATGACAAATGATTTCCTTTCACTGACAAACAAAATTTACATCTTTCCTCCAACTAGTGGAAAAGATAGCCAGAGTAGGATAAGTAGGCAGCAAAAACCCTGGCCTGAAGAAACCCAAATTCTAGGTAGTTCGTTATGATCTTGATGTTGCATATTGAATAATTTCAAAATTATACATGTGACAGGCGAAAGAAAAACCAAAAATACAAATGAAAGGAAACCTCTACATGACTCCTGCTGATTTTAGAGAGAGTCATTTGGTCATATTGCTGCTTACAACTTTTATAAGACCTACAAATACAGAAGAGAGACAATTAACAGTTAAAACACACAAGATCAAATTAAATCTCCATGAAGCCCCCACAAAGCTATTTCTGAAACAGGATTTTTTCAAGACAGTGATAATTGGAAACTGGATACACTGGAAAGAATTCCAGCTCTCTAATTACAAGTTAGGTACAAATTATGCTTCAGAAACTTAGGTATGTGAGAAACTTAGATGTGACCCTGGCTAAGTCACTTAAATTACCTGAGAATCAATTGCCTCATTTATAAAAATAAGGGGATGGACTAGGTGGCCTTTGAGTTTTCTTCTAGACCAAAGATTATGATAATGAAAGCAGGTCCAAAACTGAAATAAGTGAAGTTGAGGATAGAAAATTTGTCAAAAGAATGGGAGTAAAGGGAGTTGGGGAATGTAACTTGTGAAATCTGATGATTGATAGGTTGTACTAATGCATATGAGGAACCAGAGAAGTCAAATGAAGTCTTGAGAAAAGAAATAGTCTCAAGAAGATGAATTGAAGCTACAGATAAAGAGAGGTGACTTAAGATTGAGAAGGAAAATAATGATTTGAAAAACAACATTTACACTGACATTTTAAAGTACGATGGTTAAATGATAAAATAAAAGAATTAAAATAAGACAAGATTGGCACAAAAATAAGGGAGGTTAGCATAACAAAGAGAAAGAAATCAATGATTTAGAACTATATGTCTCATCAGGCATGATGAGGGTTGATTTTTAATTTAGGCATTTATTCCTACTCAATTAAATATGCATTTATTTAGCATATATATATGCTAAATATATACATATATATGTGTGTGTATGTGTGTGTGTGTATATATATATACATATATATATGTGTGTGTGTATGTATATATATATATATATATATATATATATATATATATATATATATATATATATATATATATATATCCAGCACTATACTAGGCATTGGGGATACAAAGGCAAAAGTGAAACCTCAAGTATCTTATATTCTTTAAAGAATTTTTGAGACTCTATTTGATCCTGGCCAAAAGGGAGAATGGCTCTATCATTCTATAAGATTGGAGAGCAAGAAAGAACCTCAGAGGACATCTAGTCCAATTCTCTCATTTTTTAAATGAACAAACTGAGGTTTAAGTGACTTACCAAAGATAATAGAGATGATAGGAGGGACAGGAGTTGATTCCAGGTCCTCTGCCTCCCCATCCAAATGCATTTCTCTTGTATCATGATGTTTCCTAACAAAATAAATACAAAGTAACTGACATAAGGACTCAAGGAAGCACTTAATTTATTTAGTGTTTATTATATGAGAGTATATACTATATAGTTGTTGGGCATGTAAAGACCAAAAGTCCCTCTAAATAATCTGTTAGAGGCAAGGTTAAGTACATACTCACAAACCAAAGAAATTCATAATCCAATTATTCATATTGGTAAATAGAGAAGTATATTAGCCCTTCCCAAAAAAAATTTGGAGACAATTTCTAAATAATATCATATGGATATGTTTAAATAACCAAATGAACACCACCAAGTCCCTCAAAGGCCTCAACAGTTTCAGTGGAGAGTCTTTATCTTCCTTTGTTAGCATCACATTAGGAGTAAACTGTAAGCCTAGACATACATCTCTTCTTCTGGAAGTAGTCCAGAATAATGTCCAGAACATCATTATTGGAATGTTGGAGGCAGCTCTAAAACCAGAATTCTAAGGACCTAGTTCTGTCATTTATTCAGGCTTGATGTTGGGATGAAATAAGGTATTGAATATATATCAAAGGGAGGTTTATTTTGCCCTAAAAGAGCAAGGATATACAACAAGTATACTAAGCTTCTCTGGACAGAGCCCTGAAAAATGTGTTTAGTTGAGAGGACAAAATAAAATAAAGAACATGAGGACTCTTGCAGTTTCACACCCAACAGGTCTAAGAGGCCACAACTCCACCTGGTTGGGATTTTTATGTATTTGATGACCAGGAAGCTACATCAGGGGAGCCAGGCATCCTGGGGCAGCTTTGTCTCCTTTTAGGGAAAACTAATACTTAAGGATTAGAGCAGGAGGAATAACTTGGCCTCTCCATTTTAGGTGGGGGAGGTAGCCTAATCAGTAGAGAAAAAGTAAACTCATCCAAGAACACTCAGGGGAAAAACCAACCAATTAGGAGGTCAAACTATTTCAGAGTGGATCTGTTTCATTTTCAGCTTTTAGAACTTATTTAGGATAGCTATCCAGCTGGCATTTTAGAATTTTAAAGAAGACTTTCTTGTTAATTTTTCATAGTATGGTTGGTTCACAATAAGAATAATACAAATTTAAATCAAGGGATTATTTATAGTTTATTCATCCCCTGGACTAATCACTTAGCAGTTTTTCAGTTCATCCAGTCAATATCACTGGAATCCTTTCCTCTTTAAAAAAATACCTTGAGATGGATAGAAGCAGCTACACCCAAAGAAAGAACACTGGGAAATGAATGTAAACTGCTTGCATTTTTGTCTTTCTTCCAAAGTTATTTTTACCTTCTGAATCCAATTCTTCCTGTGCAACAAGTGAACTGTTCTGTTCTGCACATGTATATTGTATCTAGGATACACTGTGACATATTTAACTTGTATAGGACCGCTTGCCATCTAGGGGAGGGGGTGAAGGGAGGGAGGGGAGAAGTCGGAACAGAAGTGAGTGCAAGGGATAATGTTGTTAAAAAAAAAACTTTCCAGGCATGGGCTCTGTCAATAAAAAGTCTTTAAAAAAAATTCCTTGATTCAATAATTCTGGTTCTTTGTCACCCATTTCCACTCACATACTTTTCTGGAGTCTGATTGCCCTATATCAAAAGGCTGCACAAAAGTAAGGTAATGCTCCTTTTTGTTAATGGACAGAGAAATTGTCTTTTCTTCCTTTACAGCTGGCATACATTGGCTACCTGATGCTCTTCAACTACATTGTTTTAGTGAAGATGGAGAGCTGGCCTTCCACTCAAGAATGGATAGTTATTTCCTATATATTCACTTTGGGGATAGAGAAGATGAGAGAGGTAACTGCTTCCCTACAGGAAAACCTGGGATAAAGGAAATGGAAGGGGAAGCTGTTAGTTATATTTATGATCATACTGGGGTACTTGGGATTCAAATTTAACAAGAATCCACTTTTCCAAATGCTGTCCTAAGAAGACCTGAATTTCTACCAGAGCTCTCATTTCCTTTTTCTCATTGACAACTCTATGGATACTCTGCTCATTCAGATGTTTAACACATTGACATCAGTAGAGAGCCAGAACTCTGGAGAAGCATACTTGAAATAAGGTGTTAACTCAGTGGAATTGATGAGATATAGGAGAGATGAGTTCTCTGGATCACATATATACTTAGTCCTTATTATGGTGATATAATGGTTCTCCAAGTTCACACATAATCAGTATGCTGTAATGATGTAATTACAGTAAGGTATATAAGGGCTAAGAAGGACTGGAAGATAGACATTTTATCTTTGACCAGCGTCTTGATGGCTCTCATGCTTCCTGCACTAAGATCAAGACTGGGCCAAAATAAAGTATCTAGACTCTATTCTTGACCATTCTCATGGTGTCTATCCTGCTGAGAGCAAGGCTTGTCCGAAGGATCTCCAGAAAGTTAGCCTGGACATTACTGATATCCCATGATACATACCCTGAGTCTTTGCTATTTATTTTCAACTAACAAGTCCACTTTCCCCCAAAAGTCCTGCAGACAATTATCTTTTTCCTTGTTAGAGCATTTACTTTTTATCATCTGTTAGATTATTTCTTTATACAATTCTTTACACTATGTCCCTACCCTCAAAGTGGGGTTCTTTGGCTACTTCTTAGAATCAGCTACTGTTATGTAAATGTATTTCAGCATCCCATTTTCAATCTTATCTTCAGCACCATGTGACTTTGAGCAAGCCTTTCAATATCCCTGAGCCTGAGTTCCCTTGCCTCTTTCTTTGAGAACTGTAAACATATCAGCATTACCATAGAAAGGGTATTTCAAGTGTCCACCTTACAGTTCCATTCACCAACTTTGTAACTTCTCCGGACCAGAATTCCCTTCGCTAGCCACTACTATATGTTTTGTTTCAGTCATTAGATTGTAAACTCCATGAGGGCAGCCATTGTACTTCTTCCCCAGCACCTAGCACAGTGCTTGACACTATAATAAATTCTTAATACTTTTCATTCATCTGTTTTCACCCTTATTCCCCTCCCCTTAAAAAAACACAATATAACATCTATAAATTTACTCTATAATTTACTCATCTATAAATCGAGGGAGTTGGATTAGATGACCACTAAGATCCCTTCCTTCTCTAAAGCTATAATGTTATGATATCCAGATCATTCACTTCAAGCCAATTTTCCTAGAAATAAAGAGGTCTTATCAATTGCAAAAGGTACCAAAAGTCAATGTTGTAGACATACAAGACCACAAGAGGTTCTGCAGGCTGCTTCCCAATGCCAGCAGTCCAGTTTCAGAAATTCATACATTCCAAAGAGAAGAAAAAAAGTATAAGGGAAGCTGAGGAGGACAGAGCTTGTCCTGAACCTGCCACACCTTTCCTGGTATAAGGATATAGCAGTCACAATGAGCAGTTTTCTAAAAAGATGTCAGGTTCACTTAGCTTCTAAAAGCTCCTCTCAGGTGTCACTATCACAGGGTTATAATAAATGGTCTAATGGATAAGAAAGCTCATTGAGCTCTTTGGAAAAAAGGTTCTCTATAAATCTAAAAACATTATCACCACAATCACTACTGCCATCACCATTCATCATTATTGCTAAAATTGGCCCAGGGGTTCTTGTACCTGCTTTCACCTGCTTATAAGAACCATAAATTCTGCTATTTCTTCTCCCAGAGGGAAGAGACAAAATCCATCTGTACAAATGTACAAACTACATTACTGTTATCTTTATCTATGTTATTCCTTTGAACCCTGTTAGGTGCGTGCTATCCCATTTTATAAATTGAAGTTCCCAAAGATTTAGTGACTTGTTCATGGTCACACAACTAATAAGTGTTTAAGGTGAGATATGAGCCTAAGTTTTCTGGTTGTAAGTCTAGTAACTCACCAGCCATGTCATCTTCTAGTAGCATTAAGAATACAACATCCTTTGCAAGTTGGCGCTCAGAAGCATGGCAAGTCATTAACTGTAAAATGGGAATAAGGGTATCTAATTCCTGTGGACTTCTCTATTTGATATAGTTGCTCTGAATAAAAACATTCTTAGAGCAGTTTAAGCAACTCAGAAATAGAGCATTGTAATCATCAAATACTTAAATCCAGGTTTCCATCCATGGCTCACTAAGACAATAGTAGCTTTATGGATTTCCTATCCACAAACTATACACATATGGTATTTGCCACATAGAGAGTTTGAAATTGTATAGTACGCTAAGAACCAAAATATGATCACTGTCAAAATTTTTTTCAACATCAGTCAGTTGCTGGCTTATTTGCAATTTTATTATCAAACATTACTTCCTCTCAAAAGGAAGAAATTAAGGGAAAAATCCAGTACAATGTAGATGATATTGCTCCAACTGGAATGAGAGAGAAAAAGGAAGCAAGATATGGCTTACTCTTGTTTCCTTCCAGTAGGAAGAAATTAAGGCAAGACTCCAATGCAATTAGATAGCATTTCATTTTATTTCATTTATTAAAAGGAAGAAGAAAAAAGGAAGTAGCATTGACCTATATGCTTACTCTACTTCCTCCCAATAGGAAGATATTAAGGCAAGATTCCCAAGCAATGCAGATGAAATGTTCCAGTTACAACAATAGGGGAGATAAAGAACAAGCAAGATAGATCTATACCTCCTCTCAACAGGAAGAAATTAAGCCAAAATTCTAATGCAATTAAATGGAATGGTTCCAATTACTAGGATAGGGGAGAAAAATGAAGCAGTATAAACCCTATATTTGGAAAGAATGTAATTGACAAAATACCAAGGATTTTAAGACCCATGTATATGTTTCACCACAAATTATACAAGATACATTGTCAGTCAACAAGCATTTATTAAACATTCTGTGCCAGACATGGTACTAAGCACTGGGGATACAAAGAAAAATAAAATTACAGTACCTGACCTTAAGGAGTTCATTTTCTAAAGGGGAATATAATAGGGAGGAAATATAAAGTGAAAAAAAAAATTAATCCACAAAAAAGATTCAAGAACCTAATACTTAAATTTTTAAATTTTTGATGTGAAAAAATGAGAAAGGAAAAGAAATATTGTTTAATGATTCTAAAAGTATTTTCCTTACAACCACAAGATAAAGCAAATTGGGAGTGGGGAATAAAGTTGGCCTTATTTTATAAACGGGGAAAAAAATTCATAGAAGCTTAGTGACTTGCCCATTGTCATCCAATAAATACGAGGCAGCACCTGGGTTCAAATTCAAATCTTCTGGCTCCAAATACAGAGATCTTTCCTCTACTCTCAAGTGCTTTTCATAAGCATCCAAGTGCAGCATTCAAATGCAGCATCAATGAGAGGCTGTGTCTACCAACAACTTTCAGAGAAAGGCTCCAACCCTTTCCTCTAAGATCTAAGACTTCTGTTGGTATATCACCATTATATGTCCTGAGTTTCTGACATTTACATCCACATGAAGACACTTATCATGAGACTGAGAGTCACAATTCTCAGTGTCCTCGGCACACACACACACACATCTTTGTTCAAAACTCAGATCCCAAAGACAAAAAAATCTTTCATTTGTTTCACTCAGGTGTTTATGACTAAAGATTCTCTGATTTAACATGCTTTTCTCCCCATTCTCTGTATTGATGCTTCTGTGAGGAGTTGCCCAAGCAAGAAATAGAGTGAATTTTACATGCTTTAGTCTTGAGGGTATCAAGAATCCTGAGAGTATTGGGCATAACAACAAGGTAAGGTTGAACTTAAGCCAGCCCCTCAGTTTTCACAGCACAGATGTCCCTAGTGGAGGCATAACAAGCATGGTAGTCTGGCTAATTATTTTTTATAAAAGGAAGAAACCCTAATGAGATCAATCTGGTGCTTCATGTAACCAAAGCACTTCAAAATTCTCATCCAAGATAATAATAAAAGCAGATATAAAGCACTTTAAAGTTTTCAAGCAGTCTATATATATCAACTCATGGATCTTAGTAGATTCTAATTCAGAAAGTATTTATTTACACTTAATATGTTCCAGTTAACTATACTAGGCATTGGTGATACAAACACAAAGAAAGAAATGATCACTACTTAAAATGAGTTTATATTCTAATGGGGCTTAGATGTATAGTGCATTTATCATGTAGGTAGAAGATTACTTCAAAAGTAAACTTTCAAAAGTAGAGGAAAATTGAAACTTAATGTCTCTCCTCTCTATCTTTCTTCAGATTTTGATGTCAGAGCCTGGGAAGCTGTTTCAAAAAGTGAAAGTATGGCTTCAGGAATACTGGAATGTCACAGACCTCATAGCCATCCTCCTATTTTCTGTTGGAATGATTCTTCGTCTACAAGATCAGCCATTCCGAAGTGATGGGAGGGTCATATACTGTGTTAACATCATTTATTGGTATATCCGCTTGTTAGACATTTTCGGCGTGAACAAATACTTGGGCCCTTACGTTATGATGATTGGGAAAATGGTAAGGAAGAGTTCTAGTTTTTTCTTGGGTATTCTAAGGAGAGGGGTGATAGTAGAAAAAAAAGAATGAGGATTAGTTAAATCTGTTGTAATATACAGGCCCAATGGCAGATATTTAATCTTTCATCCAAGGACCAATCTAGCTAAATGCAAGAGAGGTTCATCACCAGAAGGCTGACCACCAGGTGATGATTATTTTCGGCCACAGCTTATGATATCATCTACAAAAGATGCCATCTGTATCAGTGGAGGGAGTACCAACACAATGAAATCATGGATCCTTGAAGTCCTAAGGTAAGTTGGCAGAGTATAAAATAGACTTGGCCATGATTTTTCTGATTTCCATCCCTCAAGGTCACTGAATCATAGAATTTTAGAGCTCAAACATAGACAATCTAATCTAATTCCTCCTCTTTTAAATTGCTTCAGAATTTAAACTTAGTCACATAAATAACTATAGAATGATTCTCCAGTGAGGAAAGAAGTCTCTGCTCCAAAAACTTTTATTGAACTTAAATTCTCTCTTCTACATTCTAGAGGCCAAAATATCTTTCCCATGTACTGATGGGAGAAAGACTTTCTCAAGGTCCTATTGTATTGACTAAAAAGGAAAAAAGAAAATAGCCAAAGTTATAATCAAAGATCTTGAAGAGACCTCATAAACTGGTCATTTACAACCCCTTCATTTTGCAAATTAGGAAACCAAGGCTCAAACAGGTTAAGTAACTCCAGAGTCACTAGCTATACTACTTTCTTCCACACTGTTACTCTCTCATTTCTGTGGCCTCTGGAGAGGGGAATTTTGGAAATCCAGGAAAGGTACTAAGGCCATTCTCTGATAGAGACATGCTCATCTACAGTTTTTGTTTTTATCCTTGGCACACACCAGTTCCCTATCAGGGCTGTGCAGTCAGGATATCACCCTAGAAGAGCAGCATCACTCTATTTGTACAAAACTCCTGCCTGTTTCCTCCCACAGCCACTGTGGGAAGCATCAGAGCTGCTTTTAAAGCAAATTTTCTCTTCTGGATATGTCATTTAGTATAATGAATCACCTCTGTTACATTGCTGCAGCTATATTCCCTTGAAAAATCTGTGGAAAAAAAAAAGTTTGCTAACAGGCCCTACGAACTCTTCTTCCCTGTGGGGATACCTTTTTGTGGGCAATTAGCCAAGATTTTTTAAAGTCACTCTTCACTTAAGTTTAGTGCACATTTATTTGATCCTTGCCTTTGGGTCAACCAAACAGTATTTATCAAACGTTTCCATAAGTGTAGCACCCTGCTGAAAAGAATCCAAAATTGGGGGCAACTAGGTGGCACTATCCACTGAGAGAGCACCAGCCCTGAAGTCAGGAGAATCTGCGTTCAAATCTAGTCTCAGACACACTTAACACTTCCTAGCTGTGTGAACCTGGGCAAATCACTTAACCCCAATTGCTTCAGCAAAAAAAAAAAAAAAAAAAAAAAAAAAAAAAAAAAAAAATCCAAAATTAATGGGGTCCCTATCTCTAGTTGTTGCTACTTAGTTCCAGTGATATCCAACTCTTGTGATTCCATTGGAGTTGTCCTGGCAAATATACTGGATTTGTTTGTCATTTCCTTCTTCAAATCATTTGACAGAAGAGGAAACTGAAGCAAACAGAATTAAGTGACATGTCCAAAGGTCCCACAACTATTAAGTGTCTTTGCCATAGTAAGTCTTTTTTTTTTTTTTAATTGGCAGAACATATGCATGGGTAATTTAAAAACACTGATCCTTGTGATCACTTCTGTTCCAACTTTTCCTTTCCTTCCCTCCACACTCTATGGCAGGCAGTCTCATACATGTTAAACATATTAAAGTATATCTTAAATATAATATATGTGTACATATTTATACAGTTCTCTTGTTGCACAAGAAAAATTGGATTTAGAAAGGTAAAAATAACCTGTGAAGAAAAACAAAAATGCAAGCAGTCCTAACCCGACTCTAACCCTAAATGTGCGCGCCTCCCGACACTCATTTCCCAGTGTTCTTTCGCTGGGTGTAGTTGGTTCTGTTCATCACTGATCAATTGGATTTGAATAAATCCCCTCATTGTCGAAGATAGCCCCTTCCATCAGAATTGATCCTCATATAGTATTGTTATTGAAGTATATAATGATCTCCTGGTTCTGCTCATTTCACTTAGTATCAGTTCATGTAAGTCTCTCCAAGCCTCTCTATATTCATCCTGTTGGTCATTTCTTACAGAACAATAATATTCCATAACATTCACATACCATAATTTACTCAGCTATTCTCCAATTGATGGGCATTCATTCAATTTCCAGTTTCTAACCACTACAAAAAGGACTACCACAAACATTTTTCCTTCTTTAATATCTCTTTGGGATATAAGTCCAGTAGTAACATTGCTGGATCAAAGAATAGGCACAGTTTGATAAGTTTTTCAGCATAATTCCAAATTGTTCTCCTGACTGATTAGATTCGTTTACAACTTCACCAAAAATGCATCAGTGTCCCAGTTTTCCCTCATCCCCTCCAACAATCATCATTGTCTTTTCCTGTCATCTTAGACAATCTGACAGATGTGTAGTGGTATCTCAGAGTTGTCTTAACTTGAATTTCTCTGATCAATAATGATTTGGAGCATCTTTTCATATGAGTAGAAATAGTTTCAATTTCATCATCTGAAAATTGTCTGTTTATATTCTTTGATCATTTATCAATTGGAGAATGGCTTGATTTCTTATAAATTAGAGTCAGTTCTCTATATATTTTGGAAATGAGGTCTTTATCAGAAACTTTAACTGTAAAAATCTTTTCCCAGTTTATGACCTTTTTATTTTCAAAACATATGCAAGAATAATTTTTTACCATTGACCCTTGCAAAATCTTGTGTTTCAATTTCCCCACTTTCCCCCCAATCCCTCTCCTAGATAGTAAGTAATCCAATATGTATTAAACATGGTAGAAAATATATGTAAATCCAATATAGGCATACATATTTATACAATTATCTTGAGTAGTTATATTATTTTTCAGTTGTACCTTTTCCATTTTTACAATGACATAACTCTCATTTTGGTGAGTAACATAAAATGGTACCAATATATTTGCCCAGGGAGCAGTCCCAGGTAATATTAGCAGGGATTCATTACATTTTCTTTTTACTAGGTTGTATTATAACTTTCTGATTCCTCTGTCATTCCAAAATAAAAAGAGAAAAGTAAATTGAACATGTAGTATTGGTTGCAGTGGAAATTGTTGTTTTACATGTGATTTCTAACATCTTTAGCTAGGTGGTTGGTTGACTCATTGACCCAAGACAAGAAAAAAAAAATTGTCAGAAGACTGAATATACAGTTTATAGACCCTAACCAAAGATTAACAAAAGAAAGCAAAACACCAATTTGAACAGACAAAGTAATACTGAGAATCTCTGAAACAATGGGGAATGTTCCTTTTAGGACTAGATAAGCAATTATTAAGTACCTACTATCACCACGTGAGCTGGTGGCTCAATGGATAAGAGCAATGGCCTTAGAATCAGAAACACCTGAATTCAAATTTACCCTTAGATATTTCCCAGTTGTGTATTCAGGAATATTAAACCCTTCTTCCCCAATTTCACTCCTCAGAGGTGTCTCTGAGTATAACAGAAAGTTGGAATTCAGTTCTTGCAATAAGAGGGCCAACATGCTATCTGGGCAGTTCAGAATAGAATAGCGCATGGTAAGGACAGAAAATTACTTATATAGCATCAAGATGGAAGTATACTCCCCATTCCTGTTGATTTTTAAATCCATTGAATGAAAAGAAAGTAACTATTGACCAATGGTTAGCAATGCTGTCTCCTTCCTATGGGTCATATGACTTCCTGAGACTCAGGGCTAGGGTTTGACCTTTTCTGCTCTGAGTCCTCTGAGAATGACTTCCTGAACCTCAGGCCTAAAGTATGTCTTGCATTTGAGAAATATTTATTTATTTCATTCAAGCAAGTCACTTAACCTCTGATTGCTTGACAAAAGAATACATTGGAGAAGGAAATAGCAAACCATTCCAGTACCATTTGCCAAAATATAACCCCATGAACACTTGGTCCACAGGGTCAGTATCAAAGATGTTAGACTGGGAATACACATACACAAATAAAATGGCTCCTGACTTCAAAAAGCTTACATTCTATTGAGAGAAAATATCATGTACTCAGGAAAATTGTGTGTGTGTGTGTGTGTGTGTGTGTGTGTGTATGTGTGTGTGTGTGTGTGTGTGTGTGTGTATTATGAAATTCCCTATGGGTAAAAGAGGGTGAAGTACTAGCAATATGAACAGGTAGGATATGGTATATGAGAAAACTAAGACTTCTATTAGGCTGAAATAAGGAATGGGTATGTGAAAGATACTTAAAAGATGAAAAGTCATATATAGGCAACAGCAAAATTAGTTCGAATGGAATACTAATGACAAAAGTGTGTGGAAGGATAATGTTTAATATGCTTAGAAATATAGAATCAGACTATGAAGTGTTTTAAATACAAAACATGAGGGTGTTTTTTTTGGTTTGTTTGCTTGTTTTGCTTTTGTAGGGCTCAGAGGAACCAATGGAACTTCTGAAATCTTTGTGTAGAGGAAATTGTGGAGAGAAGAGAGTGCATTTAGGAGGCTATTGAAAAAAATTCAGAGAAGAGTGATGAAGGCATAGTTATGATATAAGTAAAGAATAAGCAAAAGAGGGAGCTATGTTAAAGATATAGTATCAACAAAAAGATGTAGAATCAACAACTGATATGTTGTGAGAGGATAAGGAAAAGGTCAGAATCAAGGCTTATTCAAAGGTTGCAAATGATGATGCCTAAAAGAATGATGAACATATCAACAGTAACAAGGTAATTAGAAGAAATAAAAGGTTTGAGGAGAAAGATAGTAAATTAAGTTTTGGACATGTTGAATTTTAGAAGCCTACAGTTGGTGATGTAGGACTGGAATTTAATAAACAATGACTAGCTATAAAGATGATATAAAGATTTCTGAATAGAAATTATAATTAAACCCACAAAAGTTAATGGGATCACCAAGAAAGTATAAAAATGAGAAGAGGGCTCAGGACAGAGTCACAGAACACCATCAGTTAGGGAGCTAAAAAATAGATCATGACCCAATAAAAAAAGGTTTTGGAAGAGCAGATGATAAGAGAATGAAGAAAACAATGTCAAAAAAATCAAGAAAGAGAGCATATTTAGGGGAAGGTGGTCAGCAGTGTTAAATACAACACAGAGTACAGAAAAAATAGAGTGATAACAGGAAATCACATTTAGCAACTGTGAGATCATTGAAATCTTCAAAGAGAAAAGTTTCAACTGAATGATGGTTTCCATATATTTGCTGGAATTATGTATGCTTGTATATATGTATTTATATAAACACTGAAAGAAATATATGAAGAATCTGTGATTTTGAACCAGTAGAAAACTCTCTCCACCAAGGTAGATCACAATTAATAACTTAGTTGGTAAGTTCTAAGGAGTTGCATGAGGCAGCTTGCCCAGAGTTATATAGCAAACTAGTATCAGGAGGCAATATTAAACGTAGACCTATAAGTTTGGTATTCCATATGTATGTCACTGCTGCCTCTCTTTTTCCCCTCTTTTCTCTCCTCCCCAATTGAACTAAAAACTATTGAAAATGCAAATCAAAATGCATGTCCTCTTTTGTCCATCCATCTTTAATCAATCTATACAATTATAACAAGGAGGATCAGTTACAACTTTTTCTAGCCAGTTGAACTCTTCATAAATAAAGGACAAAAGACTGGTACTCAAAAGAAAAGAGAAAATATGGGAGTGGGGAGGGGGGAACAGCAATGAGCTATCTCTGCATACATAGTAGCCAAACTAGAAAGATTGGAAACTATTATGCAAAGAAAAAATATTTAACTGATCTATTGCACCAAGAGCAATGGTGCAATATAGAGGAAATGTCAAAGTTTCCAGAAGCTTAGATTCAAATTCTCTCTGTCTCTCTCTGTCTCTATCTCTGTCTCTCTCTCACACATACAGTCACACACACACACACACACACAGTAAACAGCACTGTGATTACTGTGTCAAATTAATTTCAAAGTTGTCTTGAGAATTGATTGATTTAAAACTTATTGAATATCAATGGACATCCTCAGGCCTAATGAAGGACATAGGAAAATTGCAATTACTGAATGCTAATGAAACAAATTAAACAATGAAGAATTTCTTAATTCTAATTGTGTCTTAGAATTTGTTGGTAGAACTGTAATTAGGATTTCTTTGAGAATGTAAACTGAAGGCAAGGATTTACACATAGTAGGCACTTAATAAATGCTTGCTGGATTAGAGTTAATTGGATAGGTGTCATTGCCCTGCTTCACTGAAGTTTGCTTCCTATGAAGAGCTATTTGATAGTAAGTTTCCAAAAACGGGTAGTGGTTGATTTAAAATACACAAAATAAGTAATTATCTAAAGATAAAGTTAGGCATAGGTATAAATCTAAGAAACTGAAGTAACATTGGAAAAAAAAGTTTAGAAATTGAGTCAAAATCAGGACATATAGAATCTTATAGCAATAAGCATAATTATTATTGCTATTGATACTATAGCTAGTATTTATAAAGTTCTTTAAAGTTTGCAAAATAGTCTACATATGATATTTCTTTTGATTCTGAGAATAACCATGTGAAGTCAGTGCTATTATTATTATTATTATTATTATTGCCTTTTTCATAAGTAAAGGAACAGAGACTGGGAGGGGTTAAGTAGCTTACCCAAAGTCATACAACTAATACATACATGTGACAGAAATTGATTCCAGATATCTCTAACTCCAAGCTCAGCACTCTCTCCATTCCATTATCTAGATAAATGCATATAACTCTTCACCAGACACAGTTTCACTGCTCCAGGAATTTCCTTCCCTTAATTCCAGAGTAGAAAAGTTACCCTAGGAATATGAAAAGTATGGGCCACCATATGCAACTGGTTTATAATAGAGTGAAGTGAGATGCAGCCAGAGAAAGGTGATCTACCATGAACATTTAAGTGCATTGTTCCAACCCCATTCACCCACAGAAAATTCAACTTCTAGTAGCTTAGAGCGAATTAAAAATCTTTCCTGCTAAAATAGACTCTCAGATTTAAGCCTGAGATTTTCCAGGTCTAGATCAGCATCATAAATATCCCAACTACACCTGGGTCATTGTTTCACACCAATTTGTTTCACAGGAAGAGAAATAATAGGATTCCTATTTTGCTCATAAATGAGAAACACATTGGCAACACTCGCCTTTTTCAAGGCCACAAACACAGCTGCCAATGACCCCAAATAAGAACCTGAGATCCTGACTCATCTGTGTGGGTCATTGGGGTCAGGCTACATGGTACTGAAGAAAGATCACTGGTTCAAATCCTGGCTCTACAAATTCTACCTCTGTAACCTTAGCCTGGTTCTTTGGCCTTCAGTTTCTTCAACTGTAATGTCAAAGAAGTTTCACCAACCCTAACCTAGATCTCTGATCCTAGATCTGATTAGAATACTAAGTGGCAAATAGAAAAATTACATAGGGGGAAGAGGAGGAGTCACTCTATAATGCTTTTGGTTTTCCTTCATTTTTAAACTATTGTTAAGAGCCTTCATATATATCTTTCACAAGCTTGTCTATTTTTAATACTAGCATTTATATAATGTTTTAAGGTTTGCAGAGTTCTCTACAAATATTATCTCATATGATCCTTACAACCACCTTGGGAGATGGGCACTATCAATATTCCCATCTTACATATGAGAAAACTGATTTTTCATAACCCTATCTGGAATTTTCTTGGCAAAAGGTACTAGAGTATTTTGCCATTGCCTTTTCCAGCTCATTTTAAGTTGAGGAAATTGAAGCAAACAGGGTTAAGTAACCAGGGCCACATGTCTAATAAGTATCTGAGGCCAGATTTGAATTCACTAAATTCCCAATCCAGTGCTCTATCCACCATGTCATCTAGCTGCCTCTCCTGACCATAAAAGCTAATATACACATAGTATTTTTAAGGTTTGAAAAGTACCTTACAAATGTCTCATTTTACAAACTGGGAAAACATCTTCACAGTTAAAGTTTCTGATAAAGGCCTCATTTCCAAAATGTATAGAGAATTGACTCTAATTTATAAGAAATCAAGCCATTCTCCAATTGATAAATGGTCAAAGGATATGAACAAACAATTTTCAGATGATGAAATTGAAACTATTACCACTCATATGAAAGAGTGTTCCAAATCACTAACGATCAGAGAAATGCAAATTAAGACAACTCTGAGATACCACTACACACCTGTCAGATTGGCTAAGATGACAGGAAAAAAATGATGATGAATGTTGGAGGGGAAATCGGGAAAACTGGAACACTGATACATTGTTGGTGGAGTTGTGAAATGAATCCAACCATTCTGGAGAGCAATCTGGAATTATGCCCAAAAAGTTATCATATTGTGCATACCGTTTGATCCAGCAGTGTTTCTATTGGGCTTATATCCCAAAGAAATACTAAAGAAGGGAAAGGGACCTGTATGTGCCAAAATGTTTGTGGCAGCCCTGTTTGTAGTGGCTAGAAACTGGAAAGTGAATGGATGCCCATCAATTGGAGAATGGCTGGGTAAATTATGGTATATGAATGTTATGGAATATTATTGTTCTGTAAGAAATGACCAGCAGGATGAATACAGAGAGGCTTGGAGAGACTTATATGAACTGATGCTAAGTGAAATGAGCAGAACCAGGAGATCACTTTACACTTCGACAACGATATTGGATGAGGATGTATTCTGATGGAAGTTGATTTCTTTGACAAAGATTCAATTTCAATTGATAAATGATGGACAGAAGCAGCTACACCCAAAGAAAGAACACTGGGAAACGAATGTGAACTATTTGCATTTTTGTTTTTCTTTCCGAGTTGTTTTTACCTTCTGAATCCAATTCTCCTTGTGCAACAAGAGAACTGTTTGGTTCTGCACACATATATTGTACCCAGGATATACTGCAACATATTTAACATATATAGGACTGCTTGCCATCTAGGGGAGGGGGTGAAGGGAGGGAGGGGAAAAATCAGAACAGAAGTGAATGTAAGGGATAATGTAAAAAATTACCCTGGCATGGGTTCTGTCAATAAAAAGTTATTAATATATATATATATAATAACATATATATATATATTTTAATAACATATATATATTTTAATAACATTATATATATATATATATTTTAATAACATATATATATATATATATATATATATATCATTTTACACATGAAGGAACTGAAGTAACTTGTCCAGGGTCACAAAGCTAATAAGTATCTGAGGCTGATATGAATTCAGGTCTTCTTGACTCTAGGCCCTGCATTCTACTGCCTAGGCCAACCTAGCTGCCTGTGGCTAGAAACCTATCCAGACTTTCCTTGTCAGAAAATTGATATATTTCCAATTTTTTCATTGAAATCAGCATTTATAAACAGCTAATTATGTGGGTTTTCTCCTGTCCTTTTCCCCCATCCCTGTCTCTTCTAGATGATAGATATGATGTACTTTGTCATCATTATGCTGGTGGTGCTGATGAGCTTTGGGGTGGCTAGGCAAGCCATTCTCTTCCCCAATGAGGAACCTTCATGGAAGTTGGCCAAGAATATTTTCTACATGCCCTACTGGATGATATATGGGGAAGTGTTTGCAGACCAGATAGACCGTAAGCAAGTTTATGATTCTCATACATCAAAGTCAGGTATTTAACTTCAATCCAGTGATGTCTTTTCCAAGATCATTTATTTGTTCTCAATAAATGGCTCAAGAGAGAGGACTATGTTGGAACTTTAATTCTTGGAGGAAAATCAATCCCAGAAGGTACACAGCTAGGAGTAGTGAAACCTTCCTTGGGTACTTGTTTCTGATGGTGTGACTCAGGTCTGACAAATTTTCTAATTTCAAAGAGATGAATTACTTTTTTAAAAATTGATTCCCTTTTTGGATTTTAAATTCTAAGACCATGTGTTGAGTGTGTGGATATCAGGAATGTGTTATGCTACTTCCAATCATTCTTCCCCTTTAAAAAAAATAAATAAATCCATGGATTTTATTTCAGAATAAATTCAACATGACCTTGAATATTCCATTGTGGTAAAAGGAATCTATAGGATGTTTTCCATATACTGAAATCAGTTCCCCAATTTCTCTCCCCAAATTTCTTAAATGATATGCTACTACAAATTCCCTGGAATCAGCAAATCCTGAGGTTTCATTTGCTGGGAATATGGAAAATGCTTTAGGTTATAAATTTAAGTTGCACATCAAGGATAAAAAACAGCTTTAGCCAGAAATGATGCTATGTGAGAAGCTAAACACAGCAGGACCTAGCCATAGAAGGCCTTAACATATGCTGATTTCCAGGGGGCCCCATCCCTTTTTAATGGTACTTGAAAATGCATGTGTCTTAGAAGTCTTTTCAAGGTTTCAAAATGCAAGGAAAGTCAGGGAACACCACGTATGGAGTTCTATGGGAAGAAAGTATCAAGAATAAAGGCACTGCTGAGAGCAGAGGAGGAGGAATCAAATCCTTGGAGCAAGTTTTTCCACCTTATCCCTGAGGATCATAGTTCTAGAAATAACATCCTTCCTACATTATTGGATTAACTATTTTTTAAACACTGCTGCTGACAGGCCAGCCAAATGATCACTGGACTATATGCATGAATTAATGTTGCATAATTAGGTGGTGATACTTATTAAAATTAGGAAAAAGAGAAATAGTTTGTGTTCTGCCCCATAAGAGGCCCAGACCAGGAAATCAAGTTCAAGGCATTGAATGGTGTGATCCTGCCATCATTGAAAGCATTGAATACAGGCCTCAGACCCCATTTTTAAATCCTTTTCCTTTTATCTCCAATCCCCTTAGAATTGGATAAATTCCTCTCTTGGATCAAAAAAAAAGTGAAGCCAACAAGGCTTTTTGGAACATGTGATTGGAACATTGTTCATCTCATCAGAATGAGCTGACTTTCTAGAGAATAATGTGAACTCTCATTCTCAGAGAGAGTCTCACTCAGGTCAGCAGTCAATCAACAAACATTAAGTGCTTACTATGTGCCAGATGCCCTGGGGATAAAAAGAAAGGCAAAATGCAGCCCCTACTCTCAAGAAGATCACATTCTAATGAGGAAGGTAACCCATATTAACTATATACATATTAAATATGTATATACATATTTAATATGTATATAGAGTAAATCAAAGCTAATCTCAGAGGCATCCCTCCCAGAGACACACACACAAAAAACCCTTCTGAAAGTCTCTTTCCACTTGGCTTCTTAAAAAGCAGTTTAATAATTAAAAATTCAGCTGTTGTCTTATTTTTTCCTTGGGGGAGGAAAAAATTAAGATTATCTCCAAGAGATTGCTTTTTCCCCACTTGGTTCAATCATTTATCTTTCTAGGTTTCCGTTCTTCCAAAATCTTTCCTTAATTCTTAAAGATATTAGAATATCTTTAGCCATTGGAGGCAAGGGAGATGGGGAAGTCCATTGGGATGTAGGTTTCTTTGTGAGTGGGAGTTTCTATGTCCCTCTACAAGTGGCCATTTATTGATGTTGTACTAAGGACCCAGCCTAGTGCAACAAATGCCGCATCTGGCTGAACAACAGGATATATTTATTTATTTATTTATTTATTATGTTTTAATGAAAGGCTGATTATAGTTTAGAACCCCAAAACCTGTCAAGATGGAAGAATTTTTGTTTGTTTGTATGAGTGAAATCTGGCGAGGCATTTCCTAAACCATTAATTTTATCTATGATACCATACATGTGTGAGAATAAATTATTTCTCCTATTACTGGCATTTCAAAGAATAGAGTGAACAATATTTTGATGAAGTGACCCTCTACTAGAAATATCTTCTGACATACAACCCCACCCTTATGTCTACTTATGTCCTATCCAAAGTTCAGAAATTTATTTCAATGTATTCTTTATACTTGTTCTAAGCTAAATCAGCCACTGTTTTTCTGTCTAGAATATTCTAGAGCATTTGTCCTTTCTCAAATGTGTGTAATACTGTATCCCTAATCTGCTGCCCAACTTCTTTGAAAAATCTATCTCTTTAATGAATTGATTTGGGAGGCAGTGGGGTATAGTGAAACAGTTCTAGATGTGGATTTTGTTTTAAAGCCCAGCTCAGCCATTTACTCACTCTTTTTATGACCATGGCAAGTTCCTTCATTTCTCTGGATCTCAGTTTCCTCATCTGTAAAATGAGGGGGTTGGTCTGGATTATCTTTAAATTTCCTTCCAGCTCTAAATCTATGACCCTATGATTTCCACATGACTACACTGGGAGAAACTCAGTAGGAATGGACAGCTTTCCCTCTCTGCCCTAGACAGTCAGAAGAATATTCAGGCCCCAAGTAGAGAGATATTTGAGAAAGGTACAAATCAAGTTGCTACTATAAAGTGTGTTGCCTCTTTTCTGTGCCAAATCCAGGTTGGTTTGTGAAGCATGCATTCAGACTGATGGAATCTCAAATCAACCTGGAGCTACTACCCTGCAGAGGGTCTGACCGTGATGTGAATTTGCTCTTGGGGTGGGGGTTTCCTTTCCCTCCTAAAATGCAGTATCTCTAATACACATCTTCCAAAGCAATACATTTCTAACTCAATGCACATGCTCTGTGTCTAACTTTTGTTTTTACTCCAAATGGCTGCATCCATTTCATCTTTATTTAAAAAAACAAACAAACAAACAAAAAAAAAAAAAAAAAAAAAAAAACAGCTCTTAATTGGAATGTATATGGATGTATGATAATGCACTGAGACTTGTTACCTTCAATCTGATACTTCAGAAATTGAGGCCAACTTTGATATCCTCACTTCTGAGAACTAAGGTTAACTACATATGTATCATTTTTCTAGCAGTTTGTATTAAATGTTGTGGCCATAGATGAAGAAACTAGAAAACAAGATTTACTTAACGATGCTTTTTAAATGTACTTAAAAGAAAAAAAAAATTTTAAATGAGGGTGGGGATACAGAGTGAAAGCACTCAGAATAATATGATAGTGAAAAAAGAACTTTTATCCTTAAGTAGTTTTTGAAGATTCATCCAAAGGACAAGAGAAAATTTTCCTAGTAGCCTGTAGGGTTGCTCAGGCTTTTTACTCTTCCTCATGATGGAGATTAAGGAGGGGGAAGGGTAGAAAGGAATATATATGAGTTCATTACCCTGAAAATTCTACATAACTGACCAGTTTTGAGCAATTGCCTTTAAGTGTTCCTGTCAAATTAAGAGGTTTGTTTTGTTTTTCAAAAACCAAAATAACATCTATGTATGAAATTATTTGGTGTTCAGCTTATTGAAGGCACCACATCCTGCCAATATCATTTAACAAGCTCTGACATAAAGATAGGTGATATAAAAAAAAATATTAATTTTTCATGTCTGGATATAAAAGAACAAATGGGGAATAGTTAAGACTGAAGCCAAGCGGCAATGTTATAAACAGCCAGTCAATGATGTGTATAAAACCAACATTAGGTAGGATCTCATCATATCTAAAATCGTGTATTCCTCTATTAGTTGGTGATATGGGAGGAAACCTGGTAAATATCTTTATATTTAACAACAGAATGAGAGTAGAGAGTAGACAACTGATGTCATCTTTTCTCTGAAAGAAAAGGACTTCCATTTATAGGGTGACAATCTTCCACACCTTATTTCACTGGAATGACTCATGTACTTGGATATATTAAGTGTATAAAATAAAGCCTAGAGGTAGACTTCTTTTCTGACATACTGAATATTTTTACAAGTTTATGCAGTCATTTGAAAACAAGATACTGAAAAGTGATTCTTTATACTACCTCTCAATCATTTTGTGTTCCAATTTAACTATTAAGACTACTTGGTGTACAGGTCAAATCTGTATTTGCATATTGACTGTAATCTCAAAAGTATGTCAGATATTCTCTAATGAGATCTGGAGTAATAGCTAATCACATCATTTCATTACTTTTACAAAAGGTTTCCTAGAAAACAGTCTAGTTTAATTGTTTTGTTGTTGTTTTTAATAACCCTGTTAAGTCACCAGATCTGAAAGAACAACCAAAAAAAATGCATATTGCTTTTTAGTTAGTAAACTAGGGAGCAGGAATGCATTGGTTTTCTGATCCATATTGTATTTTGAAATATTTTTTCTAACCTGAGTTCAAAACAGCCTCAGACACTTAGTATTTCTTAGCTATGTGATCCTGAATAAGTCACTTAACTCCAGTTGCCTTACCAAAAAGAAAAACAAAAACAAATTCTACACTTTGGCTGATAGATTTGAATAGCTGAGACGCCTAATTACTCAAATATGTTTGCCTTTGCCTTTTCTCTCTTTCTTTTTTTTTTTTTTTGGCTTTGATTTCAGTTATATAGGGAACTTCTACTGTGAAGACTTCTTTACAGACTGCCCATCATTCATGTGCAATTTATAGGCCCAAAGAGTTGCTGAGAGGATTGAGAGGTTCCATATGATTTGCCCACAAATCATATGGTGTGTATTTGCAGTCAGGTCTTCCTAACTGTAAAGCTGGTCTCTTCACTATGCCACTTGCCTTCATTCTGTATTAGTTGATTTTTATTAAACTGAAGAATGTTGTTTTAAATTTGGAATTCAACTTAGGGCAATATGTGAACCTTTGTTATTCATTGCTGATAATCTCTAAGGGATTCAAAGAAAATAGGACCAGGTGCATTAGCAACTTTGGCAATTAGTGGCACCTGATACTCCTCCCCACAACAATAGCAGCAACAACAATAACAACAACAAAACGCATTTTAGATAACAAAAACTAAATAATTTTCTTAAGAAAATTTTTAACAAAATTGTTTTAAGACTAATTAATCTGAAATGAAACATTTTCTGATATGTAATTTCCAAGCTTAAAAAGCATCAGGATTTCAGTGACAGACTATATGTACTATCTATAAACAAACCTCCCCAAGTAGAACAAGATTCATCACTAACAGGCTGGACACTGGGTCATGAATTCTTTAGCTACATAACAGCTAAAAATTTTTAAATGACCCTAGTCCTATATGGTTCCCTTCTGCTTCTATAATGACTATGACAAGGTCCTGGAAAATAAGGAAACTGCTATTAAAAATCATCTAGTTTTTAGGCCATCAGTTTTTAACTGCTAGTATTCCTAAAGTGTTATCTTTGTCTACTGCCACTGAAATGATGTAATAGTGAAGGAATAAAAATATATCCATACGGACATTTTTTCTATAAATAAAATTAAAAGATGAAAATAAAGATATGAAGCCAGGTGGCAAGATTGGTTCACAGGTTCTCCTAAGAGAATTTGAAAAAGGAATTGGGGGGAGGTGTATTATCATGTTTGTTCAAACATCAAGAAATTTTGTTTTATGAAAGTCATTTGGCCATCCTTTTTCACAATACTCATGATAAGTATAAGCAAAAAGCATTAAAACTTGGTTTCTTCATTATATAGATAGCCATAGGGGATAGTAGCCAAAAATTACGTTTGAAAAGGTGATTTGGCAAAATAGATCAATTGTTAAGTATTTATCAAGTATCTATCTTGTACCAGGCAGTAGGAACACAAAAAAGAAAATCAAAATTCATATCCCAGCAAGGCTTACAATCTGACGATACAATATCCACATATCTATTTGCTGAAAGATGATCAAGAATAAAATATGATTGAGGCAGGAACAAGGGAAAAGGAAGGAACTAATGATTTATTTATTAAGTACCTACTATGTGCCAAGGACTATGCTAAATGTTTTACAAATATTATGTCATTCAATCATCACAATTGTAGAAACTAGGTGCTTTTATTAGTCCATTTTACAGGTGAAGAAATTGAGACAAATAGAGGTTAAGACATTATGATTCAGACACAAGTAGTAAACACAGGTTTTCCTAACTCCAGGCACAGCAGTCTATCCACTGTGCCACCTGAGATGAGGGAAGGAGTGGTAGAGACTAGTGATTGAGGTTGTTTGTAGGGTTTTTTTTTTTTTTTTAATGTAAAACAGAACTCTTGAGCAAGGCTTTGAATGAAACTAGGAATTCTAGGTGGTGAAGGTAAAGGAGGAGTATATTAGAAGTATAGGAGACAATCAAAAAAAAAAGCACCAAAAATGGGAGAAGGCATGCTGAAAAAGAACAGCAGCTGGATTTCAGTGTGCATAAAGAGAAATAAAGAATAATAAAGCTTAAAAGGTAGGTAGGGATATCTCTTAAAGACCTGTAAATGCCAAACATAGAACTTTATATTTGATCCTAGAGGTAATAGGAAGCCACTGAAATTTAGAACTGCACTTTACTAAAAACCACTTTGGCAGCTTGTGGGAAAGAGATTATAAGGTGGGGATCTGAGGCAGGAAGAATTAGGAAGCTAGTCCACTCATAGAGTTGTGAGATGGTCAGAGACTTGTAACTGTATAAGCAGGAAGAAAGACTGGATATGAGAGATGCTGGGCAGGAAAAACTGACAGATTTGACAGCTGAATGCATATAATGGATGGAATGAGCTCAAAAACTTGAAAGTGACAAAGTTTGACTAGGATATGTCTAAACAAGCTGTGGTGCATGAATTATTATTAATGTGCCAGACAGATTACTATACTCTTCTATGAAGAGTATCTAGAATCATGGCAAAATATATATTGACTGAAGCAGAATAAAGTAAAAACAAAAACAAGAAAACAACATATACAATAGCTACTAAAATGTTGAACAGAAAGAACTAAACATTTTATACATAATAATCAAATTTGGCCCTAAAGAAGAAAAAATATATACACACACACACACACAATATGTGTGTGTGTGTGTGTGTGTGTGTGTGTGTGTGTGTGTGTGTGTGTGTATCCTTTATTCCCTAGAAGGGAAAGACAGTATATATACTTTCATCTTCAGTTGACATATTACTTAGTTTTGCTAAACTTTTTCCTCTCACATTTTAATTCTCTATTATAAGGGATAACTCTGGGGGCTGGAGGGATATATTTCAGAATGAAGGTGATGTAAAAACAAAAATTATCAACAAACTTTAAAAAAAATGTTTAAAGATTAAGAAATGAAAGAGATTAAGATTTGCCAACTACTCAGGAGTCTCATGCATATATCATAAATGTGTTCTTAAAGAAGACAATTGGAAAACACTATGGTAAACACTGAATAATATTACCAAAAAACAAACAAACCAAAAAACAAAACTTGATTCTATTCCAATAAAATGGAAATAATTGATAATCAATATGGAGGGGCTTTTCATAATCAAGGGTCTATACATAGTTCCTTGATTTCCTAGAGCAAAATTAAAATCATAACTCTAGAAAAAATGGGGAGAGGAATGAAAAAATGTTTTAGACAATGAAAATAACTCCAAACTGGTATGTTAATGCAAGTCTCCGAAAATTGGAAAATAGATAAAATATATTAACTGATAAACTCCACTTCCTGGAGAATTTTAATCCATGTAAAATAGTCACCAAAAGAGAACAAAAGAAACCAGAAAACACCTCTCTCCCTTTTTACAGTCTCTCTTTTTTTAATCTATCCTGAATACTACTGCCAAAATCATTCCTGTGTTACTGTCTAAACATTCCTGTGGCCAAAAAAAAAAAAATTCCATAAAATACAAGCTCTTCAATCTACTATTTCAAACTTCCTTAATGTGATTCATGTCCAACCAATTCAGACTTGTTTCCCATCATTTCCCTATATTTATAGTCTTTCTATTTCAGCCAAACTGATCTATTCTCAAAACATTCCATTTTCTGTTTTTATCTCTTTGCATAGTTTTCTGCTAACCTTAAAATGTACTCTCTTCACTTTAAAATGCTTACAACTTCCTTCAACAGCCAATTTACATGCCACCTCCTTCATTTCTGATCTCCCAAATTAGTGTTCTTTTCCTCCTCAATTTTTTTTTTAATTTTCCTGTTTCCATTTTCTATCTTCTAATATAAGTTCCTTGAAAGCAGGAATCAGTACCTTGCATACAGTAAGCCCTGAGGAAATGTGTTTAAGTGAATGTATTGACAGTGTACACTTAATCTCACTGAGCAGAGACACAGAAGCTAAGAGTACCGCCAAGTTTATAATACAGATACATTTGTTAAGGGAAAAAAAAAATTACAGGGGAATAGAAGAGAAATTAGTGTCATTCATAAAACACCAAAAACAAAATCTAGGAAAATAAACCTGAAGAAAGTTCAGCATGAAATATAATCAAAATACATCCAAGTCAAATCATCCCCAAAATATTTATAGGTTAAAGTAGGACAATACATGTAAAACATATTTGTCAGAGTTTCTATAGCAATCTAGTCTCATCATCAATAACAATAGGTGTATACTCAACACTACAGTGCCCACTGTGCAATATGAAGGAGTAGAAATGCCACTTGAAATAGCCAAGTTGAAAAAAAAAAAAAAAAAAAAAAACAGAGAGACTCTCCTAAATATATATTGAGAAAATGTATCCTAGAAACAACATTGTTTTAAGGTCACCAGGCAAGAAGTGATTTTCTAAATATCTTAAAGAGGAAAGGTGCTGAAAGATAAGAGATCATAGATCATAGTTTAACCATAGTTAAAATGGTAACTTAGGAGACTTAAGCAACAACTAACCCATAAGTCTACTTTTCTGTCCCAATAAATGTATAGGCATGTATATATATATATATCCACAAGGCACATATAATAAGACAAGTAGATATTGACAGATGATTTTCTATAGCAAACTACTTATTTATATGTTCATAGTTTACTGAAAGGGCTAGAAAATACAAAAACACACTGTTCTTACAGATAGCTGATTTTTTTTAAGGCATTTGACTTGATAGAGCAAAACACTATTTATAAAGACTCTCCCAATAAGAGTTTTCCCACAAGACGATATTAAGATTGACAAATGTTTATCCCCTTCCCCTCTCATGTCCTTATTAAAATAAGTTACATTGTTTACCATGACTTCTTCATGCAGTATAAAAATTCTTCCTTGCACATCTCTTTTATGTGAGGAAAATTTCCCCATGCTACATATTCGTTTCATCTTCTCCCAGTGCATCCCTATTTCTCATTCCTTTGTTTTGTTTTGTTTTTTATAGAGATCATCCTAACAAAGTCAATTCAGACTCATGCCTTCTATCTATATAGACTGCTCACTATCATAATAATGATAAAAATTTTTTAGAGTTTCATGTATATCCCTATATAAGAATAAAAATAGTTTAACTTCATTTAATCCTTTATGATGATTTCATGTTTTAACTTCATTTAATCCTTTATGATGATTTCATGTTTACTTTTTTATTCTTCTCTTGGGTCTTATGTTTGAATGTCAGATTTTCTGTTCAGTTCTGGTCTTTTCATCAGGAATGCTTGAAAGTCCTCTATTTCATATCGGTTTTTTTCTGGATTCATGTTTGTCATTCTAGCTCCTTTACCGTCCAGAAAATCACTTCAAGCCCTCTGCTATTTTAAAATGGAAGCTGCTAAATCTTTAAGCTCCTCACTGTGGCTTCATGATATTTAAATTGTTTCTTTCTGGCTACATGAAATATTTTCTCCTAAACCTGGGAGAATTTGACTATGAAATTCCTAGAAGTTTTCATTTTGGGATCTTTTTAAGGAGGTGATCAGTGGATTCTTTCAATTTCTGTTTTATCCTCTGGATTTAGGATGTCAGGGTATTTTTTCTTTATTATTTCTTGAAATATGACAGTATTTTAAGGCTCTTGAAATTGGCTCTTTTTTCATCATAGCTTTCAGATAGTCCAATGATTCTTAAATGATCTCTCCTGAATATGTTTTCTATTTCACTTTTTTCTCTTTTCATTCTTTTGACTTTGTTTCATTGTTTCTTAATATCTCATAGAATTATTATCTTCCACTTAACTAGTTCTAATTTCTAAGGAATTATTTTCTTCAGTGTGCTATTGTATTTCATTTTTCATTTGATCAATTCTGTTTTTTAAAGATTTGTTTTCTTCAGTATGTTTTTGTGCCTCCTTTTATCATGCCATTAATTCATAGTAAGACACCAAAACATAATCCCCAATTCCCCCAAAAGCTTGCAGTCTACCTTATTAAGATTTGGGGGGAGGATGGGGAATAGAATTAATTCTGTTACTATAGGTTCTTAGAATTTTCTTTGAACTAAAGTTTACTTATGATGTGGAAAAACTTAGATCAAAAGCTCAATCAGCTTCCTATGTATAGCTATATCTATCTACCGATATAAACATGGATATTTTAGATAAATTTAAATAAATAGTATAGATAAATTTTATATATCTATATTTATTTATCTTTATATCTATATAGATAGATAGGTGATTTGATATAGATATATAAATTTTAGTACCATCATGAAAGGTTCTATTTCCATCTTAACTTGCTTCTTTGTATTAGCAAATATACTTGTAGCATTTATTTCTCTGCTCTGTTGGACAAACAAATAAAGTAACTATAGTAGTCCAAAGTCAAAAGATCATGTGTTATAAATTTTCATTTTATTATTTATAAAGATAATCTGATTGAATATTGGCATGGATAATCTAATCATCTCAAAAAATAAAACCATTACATAATATATAAAAATACAATAGGCAATAGGTATTTTAAATGCATCCCAGAGTAAAATAGATGTTGCTATAATAACTCCTAACTAAAAAAATAATGCATAAGAGATAGCATGGTGTCATGAGGCTTTAGCCTCAGAGTCAGGAAGACCTGGGTTCAAGTCCTGACTCTGACACATACTGTCCATGTAACCCACAGCAAGGCTCAGTGCTCCAGGCAATACTCCAAGACTATAAGATTCAAGGCAACTGTCAACCTGTCAAGGCAACTATCAACCTGTGTTAACAGAACTCCCTCCCTCCCTGCCTAGGAAACACTGATGAAATTATTGATACTATCTGAACAAGACCAGCAAAAATGAACATGCTCTTAATTGGTGTTTCTGATTCCAGGATCTTCTCTCCATCATATATGAAAATGTTCCCAAAAATCATATTCATAAGCCATAATGTTAACCATATCAGTTTCTTGCCAAAGAATCTTCATTATTACCTCTACTATAGAATAGGACCTTTTTTCACATTTAATCCCTTTAACAATGCTCTCTCTAACCTATCTTTCTAGTCTTACTTTTCATTGTTCCCCTTAGCACACATTATGATCCTTTCAAACTGGCATATTTGTTCCTGGCATTGAATCTCCCACTTTTTGCATAGTCTTTGCTTTAAGTTTCCTGCGTGCCCAGAATATATTCCCTCCTTACTTCTACAATTCCTAGCCTCTTTTAAAGTTTAGTTTATGTGTAGGAAATCATACTTGACTTCCCCTAAGTATTAATAAACTTTCCTTCAAATTATCTTATATTTACTTACCAGTATACATCAGATTCAAATAGAAATAGACCATTAAATATTTAAGAGGTGCAAAATGACATAGAAAACCACATATTTAAATAATTGTTATTTTTTTATTTGTTTTATTACATATTTCCCAACTATATTTTAATCTTGCCTGGAACTTTGGGAGAAGTGTTGTGCTGTGCATTTTATATTTCTGTTGTACGTATTATATCTCTGAGTCCCCACCATCAAGTATCCTATCTTCAGTGAAAGTAAGTTCTTTTCAATTTTTCAGACCATTTTTCAAGTTGTTGCTGTGGCATAGCAGAGGCTTAATGTATTTTATTAAATTGGGGGAGGGAGCAAATTAAACAACCTCAACCTCAATTACTGTGACTCCACTACTGTGACTTCTTTGACTTCCTCCTTTCTCCATTTTCTCCAGATGTCTCAATTTCTTTGAAGCTTAGGGGTAGAGACTAAAAAGGAGAATGACAATAATTCTCATACATTTGACTTCGTTTAGAAAAAGGACATGAAGAAGTAATATATTCAAAACTAACAGAAAATCAATAAGAGAGACACCAAGAAGAAAAAGCAAAAAGTTTACTATATTATTGTCCAAAGGCAAGTTAAGCTCACTATGGCATTATTTAAATCTAGTAGTGTATTTTTACAAAATGCTTTACATTTACAAAGTACTTTCCTCACAAATATTCTGTGAGGTATAGAAAAAAAGAATAATTATACCCATTTTAATGATGAAGCCACTGAGACTCAGAAAAGTCAAATAACTTTCACATGGGCACACAATCATTGAACTCAGGTCTCCTGATTCTTTTGCACAGGATCTTTCCATACACCATGTTATCTTCACACACACACACACACACACACACACACACACACACACACACAAAATGTGTGCTATGATTATTAAGCTAATATGAAAATGAAATAAAACAATTTATTCAAGAAGATTATAGGCAGCATTGGAATTGGGAGAATATATATAATGTCTGGATCTTTCTGATAGGCTCAAGAGAAATCTATTAAGCAAATAATAGCTCTAGTCTTCTCTCTGTGATCAGTCATTTTACAACTATAAAAAATAAAAATAAAAAGTTCAATTATTAGCAAGAGCAGCCTGAGAGATCAAGAAAGGGAAGCTATATCTAAGATTTAGGAGATACTTATATCCCAAGAGGAGTCTGTAGCTGTATTTGATCATCGGTATGAAAGTGTGATAGAAGAATCCTGCCAGTGGTGAAATTTTTCCATCAAAGTTGGCTAGTATATAACATATAGTGATGGGTCAAAGGCCCAAACATAGCCAGATCTCTGACTGTGCCATCAAAAAACAGAGTATTCAATTCAATTCAACTCAAGCATTTATTACCATAAATGTAAAGGACAAAAATGCAATGTCTCTAACCTAGAGTTACATTCTACTAGAGGGAAATAACTTATAAACATATAAATAAATACATTGAAAACAACATGAAAGTGGAGAACAAACAATAAAGAGGAACAGAGTATCAGGAATAGCCTGGTTAAAGAGCCAGAATTTGAACTAACAAGAGCTAAGGTTTGGAATTGATGCCCCTAGATTTGTAGGAAAATTTGCTTCAAATAATGAACCAGAGGACATGGCACTATGAATTTTGAGCAGAACAGAACCTCAATGTTTATCTAGTTAAACTCCCTCAATTTACAAATAAAGAAACTGAGGCGTAGAGAGGCTGAATGACTCATGATGTGAAGCTATCTTCTTTTTGGGAATGGTGAAGGTGGAATAGAATCAAAGAATGAAAGAAAAACATATAATCCTTATTAGAATCAATGAATGAAAGAAAAACATATAGTCCTTTATTATTAGATTGTGGTTTATTCTCTCTCTCTCTTTTTTTTTCTTGACTGAGACAATTAAGGTTAAGTGACTTGCCCAGGGTCACATAGCCAGGAAGTGTTAAGCATCTCAGGCCAGATTTGAACTCAGATCCTCCTAACTTCAGAGGTGGTGCTTTATCCACTGAGCCACCTAGCTGTCCTGATTGTTGTTTACTCTCAGAGGACCTATGAATATTTACTGGGCATAGAAATACAAAAGCAAAACACTCCCTAACCTCAATAAATTCATATTCTAATAATTAAGATGATAGATGTTGGAGAATGGTGACTGAGGAAAAGGGTTATGACAGAGAAGTCACACAAATTTTTAATGAAATGATATGGCAGTCAATTGACATATTTTTTCCAGAAGCAACAATAGTACTGATTTGATTACAGTTTTCAAAACAAGAAGTAGGAAGCAATTGGAGGTGGGAGCTGTGTAGTCCATAGCAAGACCAAAAATGGCTAAAGGTAAGATAAGATTTCATGGTCCAGGGAGTTACACTTGGAAAAGAAAGAAGAAAAAAAGAGGATGATCTGATCGTTTCTTATAGAACAATAATATTCCATAACATTCATATACTATAACTTATTCAGCCATTCTCCAACTGATGGGCATCCACTCAGTTTCCAGTTTCTTTCTACTATAAAAAGGGCTGCCACAAACATTTTTGCACATTTCCCTCCTTGAAGATCTCTTTGGATTATGAGCCCAGTAGAAATACTGATGGATCAAAGGGTATGCACAGTTTGATAGCCCTTTGGGCATAGTTCCAAATTGCTCTCCAGAATGATTAGATCAGTCCACAACTCCACCAACAATGTATGGGTCCCAGTTTTCCTACATCCCCTCCAACATTCATCATTATCTTTTCTGGTCAGAAGATTAAAGTTTGAAAGCAAGAACTGGCATGGCACCATTTGAGTAATTGTAGGATTACAGGAGGGAAAGGGAGGAGAGGCAGGAAAAGCATCCAAGCCTTTTGGCTCCATAATAAAGATAAATGTAAGAAGGGCATTTGAATGTAAATTCTTTCCCAGAGCATAGAAATTGGGTCCTATGACCAGGCTGGGATGGGGGAGGGAAACAGAGATGGGGAAAGGTGGCTGATGAACTGTCCCCATCTGTGTAATGTGCACGGAGAGACTGTGAGTCCTGGACCTTGTGCTTGTTCCTAGAGTGCAACATCAGAATTTTGGGAACTATGCTGACAAAATCTGTACACATATAAATATCTAACTGGCATATTTTTGAGCCTCCACTGGTCTACATGTAGGAAAATGAGAACACTCAGGAAAGAAATGAAAAAACCCAAAATCTGATGTAAAAATATGATTTCTTACACAGATGTTGCCTATTAGTCATTCACTCCTAGTATAAATAATTTGATTCAAATAATTCTCCTCCTCTGTGGTAGCTTCAACTATGACCTCTATTTCAAAGCTTTCTAAATCTATATAGATATAAATATATAGATATATTTATAGCTAATTATGTCTAGATCTCTAGGTATAGCTAGATCCAACCTCAATCTCTTCCCAAAACTCCAGTATTTCCTGTTCCTTCTTGGATATGTTCTATGTTCTACCAATACTTTCAACTCTTTATATCCAAAACTGATCTCATTGTCTTTTGCTCCTAATTTCCCTATTTTTTTGCAAAGGGGAAGAGAGAAAAAAGATCAGATATGTTCCTTTGTCATCCCCATATATCCTTCCTCTTCTTTTTCATTGTTAGCACAGGATTCACAGATTTTCTCCATTTTCATAAATCTTACACCCATCACCCAGGAATGCCAAAGTCCTGCTACAAAAGATCCAAGTACAATATTACTAAATATTCTGGTATTTTCCAAGAAATTAGGTTATTTTCTACAAGGTTCCATTTTCCATCTACCAAAACTTCCCTTTTTATGAATGGTCTCAAATATACAATCCATGGTTGACCTAAACAACTGGAAAGATCCTAAGAATTATACATGAAAATGTTCTTAATCCTCATATTTTTAAGGGAAAAGTAAAATTCACATTACCAAAGTACCCATCTTTAAAGTGGTATTTCCTAATTCTCAAGCACCAATGTAAATTTTTACTAATCTACGAACTCTTATTACCAAAACTCCTGATTCCTTAAAATCTATAAACTTAAAAAAGATTTACTCTTTCACATTGTTTGTGTCCCAACATCTTGTTTCTACTTCTATTTCCTATCTACTAACTTCAAAGCAGGAGTATCTCTTGGGATACATCTCTTTGGAGATGTCTGAAAGATATGGAAATAGGAAGTAGAGAGGCAAAGATTACAGAGAAAAGAGCAATAGTAGTCTAGAATTTAGAAGAATTTAGAAATTATGAAGAATCCAAACATTGAAAAACACTGCTTTGAAGTATTTCATATTAGTCCATTCTAGTTATTTCATTGTTCCAGAGTCAGAGTCAGAAGAGGGTACAATCAGATTGCTTAACTGGTCAGTACAACAAACATTTTTGGGCAAGTGCAAATTCCTCTCTTTTCTCTTTGGCAGCAATTAGGTACAGGATAAAATCTAATGAAGGAAGGACGAACCAAAAAACTTCAATGGAGTTAAAACATTGCTTAGTATAATCCAATATTTAACTAACCTATTTTGATGTGAAATTTTTCCATTTTTATTTTCAAGATTATATTTGAGAAAATGGAGCAGTGTAGAAAAGTGAATAAGGAGTTGGCCTTAGAGTCAGAAACAGGTTCAGATCTTTGCTATTTACTAGCTGTATGAAACTGAATAAGGCAGTTATTTAACCATTCTGTTCTTCCAAGCAACCATCTAAAACTATAAATTCAGAGAAGTTGTCAATGGAAAGAATTAATAGAGGGACATTCTGTATTAGAAGTTCCTCATACCAATAGAATCATACTAAATGGAAAGGGAGGATGGAAGGGAGGGAAAGTGGGAGAGAAGAAGGAAGGGAGGGAGAGAAAAAATAGGGAGGGAGGGAAGAAGGGAAGGAGAAAAGAAAAAAGGAAGGAAGGAAAGAAGGAAGGAAGGGAAGGAGGAAGGAAGGGAGGAAGGGAGGGAGGAAGGAAGTAAGGAAAAAAGGAAGGAAAGAAGGAAAGAAGAAGGAAGGAAGGAAGGAAGGAAAAAAGAAAGGAAGGAAGGAAGGAAGGAAAAAAGGAAGGAAGGAAGGAAGGAAGGAAAAAAGGAAGGAAGGAAGGAAGGAAGGAAGGAAGGAAGGAAGGAAGGAAGGAAGGAAGGAAGGAAGGAAGGAAGGAAGGAAGGAAGGAAGGAAGGAAGGAAGGAAGGGGGAAGAGAGACAGACTAGCTATTTTGAAGAGGTGAAAAATGACAGTATATTCTGAAAGCAAATTGGTGTTGATCTTTCTGAAGATCTGGTAAAACTCTAACTTTTATTTAGTACAGTATTTCATTCTAGTAGAATGAAAGAGCAGAAGTTTGTAGTCAGATAACCTAGAATATGAATTAGGGGTGAACTAGGTGTGAGCTCTGTCACTTGCTATCTTCCTGTGTATTTAATGCAAGTCATTTAAGTCTCTCTTAGTTTTGATTTCCTCACTATAAAATGAGAACATTTAACTAGATATCTTGAGTAACTCCCAGTTTTAGAGCTAACAAACATTTAGTAAATACCTGCTATGTGTCAGATATTGTGCTAGGGACAAGGAATATAGAGACAGAAACCATCCCTGAATCTATTTCAAAGAATTATCTTAATATTTTGCATAAGTCAGCGATTCTACCTAGGAGAACGACAGGACATTGCTCAACAGACTATCAAAGACTGAAATTAAGTCTATTGCTGGCCTTTTTTTAATGTTGTCCATGTACAAGGTATTTGAAAAGCTAAATGTAATTGAGAATAAACTGTGCTACTGTAGGAAGGCTAAAGTTGTTACTCACACAAAGTTCAAAGTTATTTATGCCACCTAAGAACCACTGAGTTCCACTATAGAAGGAGCTATGGTATATGTAATTCCATTATATAGCAAATAATTGAATTTAAAATAAAATCTATCTAGGAGAGTATCATATGTAGTGAGAGAAAGAGGAAATGAAAATAACTCTAGATTTTGAGCCTGAAGGAAGGACTAAGAAAGATATCTCTAATAGAGATAGAAAAGAGAGAGAGAAAGATAGATATATAGATGGATAGATAGATGGATAGGCTAGATAGATATAGATAAATGAAGAGGGAGAAGAAGAAAGGAGAGGGAGGGAGAGAACTGGCCTAGGAACAAAATGCATATGTGTATTATGTTGTACATGCATGTGTGTTCATGTGTGCACATGTGTGTGTATCACACTTACATCTTAAAAGACTGACTTATCACAGAATGAATTTAAAAATCATAAATTCTTTCATAAACCTATATTAGGCCATCTGTGAAAAGCATCACTTTTATGTGAAATGATTCAAAGCCTCCTCAAGCTCCACTAATTTTGACTAGAATGTTACTTTCCCTCCTTTTTACTAATTTCACCTAGATGGGATATTATCCTTCAGATAGTCATACTACAAGAGCATGTTACAGGCAAGACCTGGTACTTCTTATGCCTAACGCCCTTAAGCAGGATCATGGAGACAGTCATCAAACCAAAATCCACCACCACTAAATTCCAGTTCCAAAGTATCAATACTTAATTTACTATTTAAATAAACCAATTTCAAGAGAATCTGGTACAATGAATATAGTGTCAGTTGTGGCCAGGAAGAGCTAGATTCAGATTGCATTTTTGCCACTGAATTAAGTGTGTATCCCTAAGCAAGTCATTCAACCTAAATTTCCTTTTCACTAAAATAAGGAAAATGAACTAGAAGAGCTTTTGGCTCCCTTCCATTTATTTATTTTTATTTATTTATATATTTTATTTATGTTATTTATTTATATAGCATTTTAAGGTTTTCAAAATGCTTTATATATGTTATCTCATTGGATCTTCACAACAAGTCTCTGAGATCAGGGCTATTACTATAGATTTTATAGTATGAGATTTTATAGATGAGGAAACTGAAACAAAGAGGTTCAGGGGCAGAACTAAGATCAACACAGTTAATAAGTATCTGAAATGATATTCAAACTCAGTTCTTCCTCACTCCAAGTCCAGCAGCACTCTTATTCCTTGTGTCACCTAGATACCCTCAAAATAAAGCCTTTTTCAGGTTTGTAGTTCTTCCAGAAATTGATTGATTGGAAGTTATTGATGCAGAGAGCAATCAATCAGTATTCATTAATTAACTACTACTTGTTACTTAGGCACTGGGCTAAGTGCTGAGATTATAAAAATAGACAAAAAGACAGTCTCTGCCCTCTAGAAGTTTACAATCTAATGGGGAAGAAAATATGCAAACAATAAGTACAAACAAGCTATGTATAAAAACAAATGGGAAATAATTAACATAAGGAAAGCACTAGGATTAAGAAGGGTTGGGAAAGATTTGCTGTAAAAGATGGAACTTTATTTGGAATTTAAAGGAAGCCAGGGAAGTCAATTGAAGAGGAAGACTATCTCAGGTATGGGGAATAGAAAGAGTAAGTGCCTGGAATATCTTTTTCATGGAACAGCAAGAAGGCCTGTGTCACTGGTGGTGGGGAGTTAAGGTATAAGAAGACTAGAAAGATAGGAGGGAGATTAATGATGAAGGGCTTTGGATGCCTAACAGAATTTCATATTTTATCCTGGAGGCAATAGGAAGCCAATGGAATACATTGAGTATATTGGGTAAGGGATGGGAGGATGACATGGTTGGACCTGCAATTTAGAAAAATTGCTTTAGTAGACAAATGGAGGACATCATGGTGTGAAAAGAGACTTTAAGGAAGGAGATCCTTTTCTGGCGAATTTCAAGGATAACTTCTGTTGGTAATTATTTGTGGGTTTTTTCAGCCAAGCACTAATTCTGAGGCCTTGTCATGAAATAAAGTATTCTGAGAGCAAGAAGGAGCTTAGATAGATGTGTGTGTCCTCTCCACCACCTTGGCCGGAAGTCAAAGGAGATCCACCAACAGGCTGTTGCAATAAGTCCAAGTGTGAGGTGATTAGGACCTGCACTAGAGAGATGGCAATGTCAGAGGAGATAAGAAACATATTTTAGAGATGTTGTAAAGGTAAAATCAATAGGCATTAATCAGAGATTAAATGTGGATGGAAGAAGGTGGAGTGAGAGAGAGAGGAGATGAAAATGACTCCTAGCTTTTGAGCCTGAAGGAAGGACCAAGAAAATAGAGTTTCCCTCTATAGTAATAGGGAAGAGAGAAGGGGGAAGGGATTATAAAAAAGATAATGAATTTCATTTTGAATGAGTTTAAGATGGACATCCAATTTGTCCATCCAAAGTCTAAAAAGCAGTTGATGATGCAAGATTGGAGGTCAGCAAAGAGGTTAGGGTAGATTTAAGAGTCATCACCATAGAGATGGTAATTAAATCCATGGGAGTTGATGATATCACCAAGTGAAGTAGTAGAAAGGGAAAAGAGGGCAAAGGACAGACCTCTATGGGACATCTATGATTAGATGTTGTGATCTAAATGAGGATACAACAACTGATCAGATAGTTAGAGGAGAATCAGGAGAGAACGATATTCTGAAACTCTAAAGAGAAAAGAATATCAAGGAAGAGATGGTGATCAATAATGTCAAAGACTAAGGAGTATAAGGATTGAGAAAAGGCTGGGAGGAGAAAAAGTAAAGGTATCGATTGTAGATGGCCTTTTCAGGAAGTTTAGTGGCAATGGAAGGAGCAAGTAAGAATTTTTCAAGATGGAGAAGATATGAGCATATTTATAAACAGCAGGAAATAAGTCAATAGATAAAGATTTAAAATATGTGAGTGGAGCAGCTAAACGACACAATAGATGAAGCACTGGCCCTGGAGTAGGAGGATTTGAGTTCAAATTCAGTCTCATACTTATTAACTTTATGCTCCTGGGCACTTAACCCAGATTAACTTCAAAAAGAAAAGAAAAAAAAAAGTGATTTAATGAGGATAGCAGGCCAGCACTGCTTTCCATTAGAGGAAGTAGGATGGAATAGAATTACTTGAATAAATGGAATGGCTAGCCTGGGTAAGGATAGAAGTCACCACCTTGTGTGAGATAGCCATGAAAAGGAAGACAGAGGTAGAAAGCATATGAGTGATATGAGATTGAGGAAAGGGAAGAAGTTGTAAGGATGAACAACTGAAAAAGACATGTTGAATTAATCCTGAAGAGCTAAATTGGTGACAGTATGACACCTTGCAGGGAAGATTACCAGGCTAAGCATGACAAAAACTGAATCAGAAAAGTAACCATTTATAGAAGCTTCCAGAAATCACTGGCTTAAAGAGTAAAAAAGAAATTATCAGGAAATCCCAGAATTCCAAGTACAGCACTACTACCATGGACTGATCAGCCCATGGCTTCTAGAAAAGCACCTTACACCGTGAACATTGGAAGGGACACCAGCAATGATTTCAGATTCTGCTTTTGATGTTTTCTAGCTGCAATAAATCAACCAATCTCAGCATTTGCATTTTTTTTTAAATGGGAGATAGAGGACTGGCCCCTAACGTCCTATACTGTTCTAAATTTATGATTCTATAAGTAGATGGCTTCTAAGGTAATTTCCACTGCCCAATTAATTATTGTATAATCCTGTGATCTCAGTCATTCTCATTCAATCACAAGCATCCACACTTACTCCAAGTCAGCTTCAAAATGGATTTTCAGCATCACAAATATTCATCTTCTGAGAAAAAAGATTCACTTGTCTCTAACATGATGTCAAAATGACATCCATCATTGAGACTGTGATAACACTGTGATAGAACCAAATATGCAGGTTAATGAAGCATCTGTGAATAAGGGCATGGTAGCAGAGGAATCAAAAAAAAAAATCTGACAAGAATCCAAGAGGCAGTTAAGAAGCATAAGCACTGGTTGACATCAGCAATTCTGAAGGGGAATTAAATAGAACATCCTGCAACTAGAGACATTAAGTCATATTTGTCTCTGAAAACCATGGGCTCTTGAGAAGCCACAAATAGAAATTCTAGTAGATGGAGCAAATTCAGTTGAGCAAGTAAAAGGGGAAAGGAAGAGAGGAGATACATAGAGACTACAAGACACTCTCAAGCTTTCCTATGCCATCATTGTAAGATCATAGGATCAGATTAAAAGCTAGGAGAAACCTTAGAAATCCATCTCCCTCATTTTACAGTTAAGGAAACTGAGGCAGGAAGCGTTAAGTGAATTGCCCAAGGTCACACAGATAGCAAGTGGCAAAGATGAAATTTAAATTTTCTGACTTCAAACCAACCCCTTGTTCTTTCTACTATAGCCAATGGTGTCTCTCAAAAATGAACCTCTAGGGGGCAGCAAGGTGGCACAGTAGATAGAGCACCAGCCCTGAAGTCAGGAGGACCACTCAAATCTGGCCTCAGACACTTAACACTTCCTAGCTGTGTGACTCTGGGCAAGTCACTTAACCCCAATTGCCTCAGCAAAATAAATAAATAGCCTCTAAAATCTAATATGGGCATCTAGATGATATATTGGAGAGAATGTCAGATCTAGAGTCAGGAAGACTCATATTCATGATTTCAAAACTGGCCTCAGATACTTCCTGACTAGGTGAGTCACTTGTCCCTGTTTGCCACAGTTTCCTCATCTGTGAAATAAACCACAGAAGGAAATGGCTAAGCCTGTCCCCTCTAATATCTGGCAATATTGGACATGACTGAAAAACAAATGAATGAGGGGAAGTTAGATGGTGCAATGGATAGGGCACTGGCCCAGGAGTCAGGAAGACCTGAGTTAAAATACAGCCTCAGACATTTAACACGGCCTAGCTGTGTGACCCTGGACAAGTCACTTAATCCCAATTGCAAGGAAGCAAAGGAGGAAGGAAGGAAGGGAGGGAGGGAAGAAGGCAAGAAGGGAAGGAAGGAGAGAGGGAGGGAGAGAGGGAGAAAGGGAGGGAAGAAGGGAGGGAGGAAGCAAACAAACCATTGTTCCCCACAATACACTAACCAATCAACACAATATGAGCCAATCCTATAGACACCTTTTATTTGGTAGACATCAGCCAGTTCTCTAAAGTATCTTAGGTCTACCTAAGCTTGTCTACCCCAATGTTTTTTTTCCATTGAACCAATTCACAGAAGCAGAAGAGAATGGAGAGTGTCGCAAGGGAGCTTGGAATAGAGCAAGGATTCTAAATCTGGAATCTGCAGACTCCTAAGGGGCCTGCAGTTAGATTCCAGAGGATCTATGAAATTGGATGGGGCAGGGAGGGAATCACATCTTTATTTTTGCTAACCCTTGGTTTCCTTTGTAATTCTATGTATTTCTTTTTTAATGTTTAAAAACATTAGAAGGGGTCCACAAAATTCACCAGAATGCCAAAGGGGTCCATGGTACAAAAAAACCCAACAACAACAACAACAACAACAACAACAACAAAACAGCATGCCTATTTTAAGAGGCATCCCCAGGATGGGACTGTGTTATAAAGGATTTAGTTTGTAACTGAGTGGCTGGTTTCTGAACTTCAATGCACTAACTTTATAAATGTGAGCTGTTATTATTTTGTAGATCATGAAATGAGGTTCATAGAGAGGAGGTCAGTTGTCTAATGTCACATAGAGAATAGTCTTAAATTATTCTGGAGCTAAAGAAAATACCTATACTATCCAGAAAAAGAATAACTCTCATTTATATAATGAAAGCCAACTTGATAGTGGACAGAGCACCAGCTTTGGAATCAAGAAGCCTGGGATTCAAGTCTCACCTGTGGAAACATGCTGATTGCATGAACCTAGGTGATTTGATTCCCTTTCAGTGTCCCCAGAGAAGGTGGGCCTTGGAAATGAAGCTTCTTATATCAAGATCTCCCTTTAAAAATAAAAGCACTGGCCTGATAAAGTACATATATATAAAATGCTTTCATTTTATAAATTCACTACCACTTGGTTCTGGTCATGGCCCAAATAGCTAGGTACCCAATAGGTTTTTTCTACATAATTATGCTTTTTAAAAATGCTTAAAAATAAAAGTTGATTAAAAACAAATGAGCATAAATATTAACTAGTATTGGCAAAATATCATGCAATGTGCAGTTTAGAACAAGATCTTATAAACCAAAAAATAATTTCTCAAGGAGTTAAACCATAGATTTGGAAAGACCCAAGCTTTGGAGTAGTTATTCTAGGATTCAAACCCTCCTCTGATACTTCCTGGTGACCCTGGTCAAGCCAACACTTTCCTGAGCTTCAGTTTTCTCTTCTATAAAATAGGAAGATTTCTCTAGATGGTCTATAAAGAACCCTATTGATCACTACTTACTGGAGCTTCAAGTAAGGAAAATTCCCTTTACCCATGCATGAAACAAGGCAAAGAGCATGAAAACTGCCCTAGCTAGTTTTAAATTCCATTCTGCTCTCTGACCAATCCCAGAGATCACCTCAGTAATCATTAACTGAGCACTCCCAATGAACTAGATCTTCCACAGCAACAACTTGGTAATGCTCTATTTAGTATATCTGACACAGTGCTTCACATAGATTATAATCACAGCATGTTTCCTATCACAGAGACATTCCAAGAATAAGAAACTTGAGTATCTGTAGGTGTAACTTGTTTTTGCTCAGATGGGTATTTTCCCAGCTTCTGTTAATAACATTTCCTGCTTTAAGTATGATACTCTCTGTACCCTAATGGAGCCATTATTTCTAAAGATTGTGCCAGTATTGCCAGGACAGTTATCGTTCACTTCATTTATGGGTAACACCTATACCTTGCAAAAGCTAAGTAAGCAATTTGACATGTATGCTTTGGGTCATGAAACAAGACAAAGAACATGAAAACTGCCCTAACTACTCTTAAATTCCATTCTGCTCTCTGACCAAGCCCAGAGATCATCTCAATGATCATTAAGTGAACATTCCCAATGAATTAGAGCTTCCACAGCAATCATGGGACTCCACATTGCCCATGGTTAATGAGCTTCCCCAATCCAACCCCCTTCCAGAATCACAACTGGTACATATTCATTGAGGGAAAGATTCATATCACCCATAACATTTCTCAGTTATTGTAAAAGGCTGAAACTCTTGAGTTAATGCACTGAGGTTAGACAACAGAGTACTTAAGGCTAATTACTGATTGGACAATACTATATAAGCATATGCTTGGAAAATGGCCCTTCCCTCTATTCTGTGCTGGCTCAATAATTGGTGTATACAGAGAATTGTAGGAGGGATTAGGGGGTGGAGTAAGATTAGCCAGGGTCATTTTGGGGCGAGAGACAAAGGGGAGAGAGCGTGGAGATTCAGTGTCTATCCAATTCACTCCTACCCCTAAAGACCAAGAATAAAGACCAAGGTCTTTTGCTTATCCTGACTCCGGCTGATTCTAAGGTATCCAGGGTGCTAACTTGGTCTTCACAAGTAATGAACACTGTATATGCTAATGATTGTATTACTGGCTTTTCATTTTGAAAATAAGCTTCTCTTACTCTGGACACTGTGTGCCTGTCAATGCATCCTAAGATAAAAGTAGTTTTTTTCACTGCCAGGTTATGGTTAACTATACTATGGTTAACTGGTTAACTAACATCAAATCCACTAAAACTTCCAGATTGTTCTCACATGAACTGCTGCTCAACTCTGTTCTTGATGTCATATTTTTTACAAGAGTCAGGATAGCAGAATAAGAAAAGTACTCAAAAACAGAAGGCTTGGCTTTGAATCCCAGTTCTAAACATACTACCTGTGTAATGCTAAATAAATCACAACCTCTCTGAGGCTTCTTCATCTATAAAATGGGGAATATACCTCAAAGAATTGTTGAATTAAAAGCACTTTGTAAACTTTGTTAAAAACAACAACTGTATAGTACTAGTGTGTAGTAGTAGCAGTAACCGTGTGGTAGTGTGTTGTAGTAGTAGTAGTAATAACAGTGATAAGCAGTGGTGGTGGTAATAGTAAGCATTTATAAAATGCCTTAAAGTTCGCAAAATGCTTTAAATTTTTTTTTTCATTTTATTTCATTTTATCCTCACAACTTTAAGAGAGAAGTACTATTATTATTCCCATGTTAAACTGATGGAGATTTAAATGATTTAAAAACCCTCCACAGCTTGCAAATATCTGAGACCAACTTACTTTTCTGTGAAATAATTATTAGTGACTCAACAAAAGGAGCCAGATCACATTCCAAAGCACACCTGAAGAGATATCTTATGGAAACCCAGAATTCATTTAGCAACTCTTCATCTCTTTCTTCATCAACCAACACCAGACATCGTGAAGTACTGAGGCCCAATTACCTTAATCAATAAAGCTAGAGCAAATCAGAAGAAAAATGTTATTGAGGCTTATTGAAATGCTAAAATTCCAAATTCTATCTCAAACTCTAGATCCAAGTAATCACAAATTCTTTTACTTGAGTACTGCCAAGCAGGCATACTTCACCAATCTACCTCCCATTTTACTGGCTTTCCATTCCGAGTCTTTCTGCCTTAGGTGGCCTATCCATTCATCCTATCATTTCAAAATCCTCATACTCATCATCTCATCCATTCCACAATATGCGTTTGACCTGTCCTGTTGTCAGCAAACTCTCCTAAATCCTTAAATTCTTCAAACATTCTTTTCTCCTCACAATGATCAAAATCTGGTTCTTTCCTGAGGACACCATATTTCTTACAACTTCCTTGAGACATAAGTGGCCCTTCCTTTTCCATTACAATTGTGCTTGGTGTTCAGCAAAGGTAATAGCACATCTTCTTTCTGTTCTTGTTTAAACTTTTACAACTTTTCCTTGTCCTCTTCAAATCATATGAAAAAAAGGGAAAAGATAACCCTTCACTCCATACAGCATCCACATCATTCCTCTATAACTATCTTTTAATGAGCTTTTTATTTCTGAAGTTAATTTATTCCACTTGCACCCCTATTTTTGTTTCTACCATTTATTGATCTCCAAGTTGTTCTGCCTATTTTTTTCAGACTTTATCCCATCACCTTCTATCAAGTTCAAGGATTGTAGTCATACTAAAAACTCCTCTAACAATTTAATCATGTGATTCTTCAACCAGCTCAACTCCAACAAATACATTCCCTACCCCATATATCCATAGACTGACATGATCTGAAACTTCATCTTTCAAAACTATACCACCTCCAGGATCAATAACTTAAAAATTTCCCTCAAGAACCACCACCTAGTATTCTTCTACTGATCCTACTCTCTTATTCACCTAGATCATCATCATTCTTATAATCTTTAGATCTTTGACCTATCCTAACTACCCCAGGACATCTCCCTTAAATTGATTCTACTTGCCTGTACATATTTTGACATTTCACTAACTACTGCATAGAATCCCTTATTTTCCCAACATTTCCCCATTCTGAAAATGTAAATCCATGCTCTAGGAAATTGATCATCTTGCAAGATCTGATTGGAGGGTGGAGCCATGAATTCTAAAAGCTCCATTTAAGGAGAGAGGAGTTCAAGTCAGAATATCTCATTTCTCATTAGGCTACTTTCTGGGACATCTGCTTCTCTCATATGCTCCAGGAAGTTCCACCCCATGGTCTGATTAGACAATGGAAACATGAATCCAAAACTTCCACATAAGGGGGGGAAACTCTTCATTTCTCCCCTCATTAATTTGGAACTTCTGACTTTTTTACCTTCCCTTCACCCTTTTAGGTATCTTACCAAGTGCTTCTTTTTGTATGTAGTCTTACTCCTCTCCCAATTAGATTATAAACTCCTTTAGGGCAAGGAGTTTCTTTTTTTGAATTTGAATCCCCTTTCTTTGACAAAGAGACCTAACTCAGTTTCAATTGATAAATGATGGACAGAAAGAAAGATCTTGCAAGATGATCAATTTCCTAGAGCATGGATTTACATTTTCAGAATGGGGAAATGTTGGGAAAATAAGGGATTCTATGCAGTAGTTAGTGAAATGTCAAAATATATACAGGCAAGTAGAATCAATTTAAGGGAGATGTCCTGGGGTAGTTAGGATAGGTCAAAGATCTAAAGATTATAAGAATCTACACCCAAAGAAAGAACACTGGGAAACGAATGTGAACTATTTGCATTTTTGTTTTTCTTCCTGGGTTATTTTTACCTTCTGAATCCAATTCTCCCTTTGCAACAAGAGAACTGTTCGGTTCTGCAAACATATATTGTATCTAGGATATACTGCAACATATCTAACATATATAGGACTGCTTGCCATCTAGGGGAGGGGGTGGAGAGAGAGAGGGAAAAAAATTGGAACAGAAGCGAGTGCAAGGGATAATGTTGTAAAAAAAAAAATTACCCTGGCATGGATTCTGTCAATATAAAGTTATTATAAAATAAAATTATATATATATATATATATATAAAAGAATTTGAATCCCCAACTCTTAGCACTTGCCTGACAAAGTAGTAGGTGCTTAATAAATGTTTAGAGACTGACTCTCTGACTAAATCCTCACTCTGAGTAACCGCACTTCTTACTTCTCCCCTTTTATAAAGTAAGTATTATTATAGAAAATCATGAAATCAAGCTTATTTACACAATATAATTTAATGTTATAGAATCTCACTTGGACTCTTGTGCTCTCAACAATCATTTGCATTGGTAGATGATGTAATATAGCATTTGAGGTCCCCTAATTTTAGGGGAGCCTTCTGTTCTAACAATAAATCAGTAATTCTCACTTCCCACACTTCCAATCTAAGAACAACAGTCTGTCTGATTCTGAATAGACCACTCCTCAATTGATTGCTGACATTTTCTGGTCAGTGAGAAGCAAATTCCAGAAACCACTCCCGGGGCCTTACCCTGGGCCATAGAATTAGTATGTCAATCATAGAAAGCTGGATAAATGTGTCTTTTGGCTTCTGTTCCCTTGCTAAATTTTCTTGTATTTTAACCTGCTTGCAATGGCATTATAATTACAATAAAACTTTGCCCTTTGACCAAAAAATGGGTTCAAGCCTGAAAATTATTCTTTTTTTTTATTTCTATAACTCTTTTTTTTGTTGTTGTTATTATAACTTTTTATTGACAGAATATATGCCTGGGTAATTTTTTACAACATTATCCCTTGCACTCACTTGTGTTCTGACTTTTCCCTTCCCTCCTTCCACCCCCACCCCTAGATGGCAAGCAATCTTATACATGTTAAATATGTTATAGTATATCCTAGATACAATATATGTGTGCAGAACCGAACCTTGTTGCACAGGGAAAATTGGATTCAGAAGGTAAAAATAGCCTGGGAAGAAAAACAAAAATGCAAACAGTTAACATTCATTTCCCAGTATTCCTTCTCTGGGTGTCGCTGCTTCTGTCCATCATTGATCAATTGGAACTGAGTTAGATCTTCTCTTTGTCGAAGAAATCCACTTCCATCAGAATATGTCCTCATACAGTATTGTTATTGAGGTATATAATGATCTCCTGGTTCTGCTCATTTCACTTAGCATCAGTTCATGTAAGTCTCTCCAAGCCTCAATGTATTCATCCTGCTGGTCATTTCTTACAGAACAATAATATTCCATAACATTCATATACCACAATTCACCCAACCATTCTCCTACTGATGGGCATCCATTCATTTTCCAGTTTCAAGCCACTACAAAAAGGGCTGCCACAAGTGTCCCAGTTTTCCCACATCCCCTCCAACATTCATCATTATTTTTTCCTGTCATCTTAGCCAATCTGACAGGTGTGTAATGGTATCTCAGAGTTGTCTTAATTTGCATTTCTCTGACCAATAGTGATTTGGAACACTCTCATATGAGTGGAAATAGTTTCATCATCTGAAAATTGTCTGTTCATATCCTTTGACCATTTATCAATTGGATAATAAGCCTGAAAATTCTTTTGAGATATCTCAGGACACCAGGTCTATAATCCCAAACTTTTGGAGTCCCCTTCCCAACCTCAACAGTAGAGAGAGTTTTCTCATCTGAAAGTTCTCTATGCCAATGAAATGATAGCTTTAGTCCTTATCTTGGAATGCTGGAGAAATTGAGGCAAGATAGAGATTAGAGAGTTTTTTAATATTTTATTTGAAAATGGATCCATACTTTGGTCCCAGGGCTGAATGAGACTATTGTCTCCAAGAATCCAGCATCCAGCATCCAGCAGCCAATTCAAATTCTCAATGACATATTTATACACAGTAGCTAAACAAAGGCAGGGGGGGTGGAGTCCAAACTCTGGTGAGTAGGAATCTTCAGGCAGAAACCATTAATTTGGTTCTAACAGGTTGTGGGGTAGGACCTTAAATTCTTACTAAATGGGAGGTAAGAAAGTGGCTAGCTAGAGACAGAATGTCTGGATTCCCTCTTTCTGAGTTTACAAATTGAAATTTATAACCTCTGAGTTATATCAGTCTTAATGAACCTTGCAACTAAGGGGACTGAGGCAGAAAAATTAAGGAAACTGAGGCAGGACCAATTAAGGAAACTGAGTCAGGACAATAAAAAAAAAACTGTGGCACAACATTCTACACACTCTCTCTTCTGAATATTCAAATCATTAAATTACCTTCCTCTAGATACCTAGAAGGTTTTAGCACCATAATTTTGACCAACCTTATGTGAAGCAAACAAACCAAAATAAAACTAGAAAAATGCAAGAGCATATGGCAAGAGCAAGTCTCTCCCTGATAATCCCAGACTTAATCAGCAATACAAAGGCTCTCCCTATTGCTAGTATGTCAGGTCTTCTACAGTTGGAGAGCATCTCATCCAGAGAATCCAGTTTGAGATGGACAGTTCACTGTGAGTTAGGTGGTCTGCAGTCATTTGTGCATTTAACTCAGCCTCTGTTTATAGAGCAGCAGGGATCAAGGGCTCAAGGCCCATTCAGAGGGGCAACCCTCTCCAGGGGAGAAGGGTGTGGCTTGGAGTAGCTCCATCTGTCCCCACCTAGAGGAACAGATAGGGCTGATATTAGGAAACAGAAAGGATCCAGATTTCTGAGCAGATTGTGCACAGTTAGACCATCAAGTCAGGCAACCCTGAACTTTTAGAGGCATGATATCAAAACTGCAATGTCCTTTGAGAATGCTGAAATACTAATTAAGAAATTCGGTTTACAGGATTGGAGACTGCCAAGTCCCAAGACAAGTATCTGATTTCTGGTTATTTCTTAAAAATGATCCCCAAAACTGAGTCAGCTAGGGCAATTCCAACAAAATAAGGGATTTCAAAGCTAAAGCATAATAAAATTTTTTTTAAAAAATGGACTGTTTAAAGAATTTCCTAATTCAATCTGAACTAGTGAGATGGGGGTGGGGCAGAAGTGCTTAAGGCAAAGTGAATAGTAAACTAGAGGTTTCCCCATCCAGGTATTTTGAGAAAAATATACCAGTTTTTCCAATTACCCATCTCTTCCTCCCTTTTTTTTCTCATGGAAAGAAATTATTAAATAACCATACCACATATATAAATCCCAAGAGTGAATCAATATTCCTATACATAACAGACTAGTACAGTAAGTTTCCTAAAAATCCCTCAAACCTAACAGTAATAGTTACACAGTTTTAACAAACCCCATCCCAAATCTTAAAGACACAGTAATAGATGATCCAGTCAGGATTTAACAGTCATTCATCAACCATTCCCAAATTCCACCATATCAGTCTGTCAGGGGTATGAGCGAAGTTTCTCATTCAAAAACTGCTTCATGCTGATAATGGGCAGAGGCTCCCAGTCTATGCAGGGGGTGGGTGTGGTATGTCATGCTGACAAAGCTGATCTAAGTCCCAGAAGCATGTCAATATCTGTAATTTGACCAAAATCTAGAAAAAAAAAAACTCACAAATTTAACAAATAGAGGTTAGAACAGCCTGAGATAGAAACACTTGGTTCACAAGACTACTGCAAAATGTGAAGAGCCAGCAGCTTCCTATGTGAAGAGATGATTTTGCTTTACAGGACAGACAAATGGCTGTAGTCTCAAGTCTCAATAGCAGTTAGGTTTCACAGATCACTGTAAATTGTCTTCTTATCATTTTAAAACCTTAAAAAAACAAAACACAAATATCCAGTGACAGACAGATGACCAGGCAAAATACTTATTTGCCCAAGTATTTAGAATAAAATGATTACATATAACCAGATTGGAAACAGCAAGGTATGATATAATTGAATTTCATTAACAGTTTCTATTGACCATTATCTTTGATCAGTCACAGGAGGAAAAAATGCAAGGACATAACTATAACATAACATAAGTAGTTAAAACTCAACCATCAACACATACAGGATAAAATATCTTTAAACCAGGTTTATTCCAATCAATTATCCCATTAACTGTCAGGGTGGAGCTTTAAAACTCCCAAATAGCATTAACTACAAGCCCAAAAAATTTTACCTCCAATAACAAATTCCATTAATCAAATTTTCAGATAAATCCTAAACAGGTATTTACCATAACCTTATATTGATAGCAGTAAGAAATCTGTCCCAGTAAATTCACAACTTAGAGAAATTATCATATCTAAGTAGATATAAGTTGAACATTATACAAATCATTTTGCTTTAAAATACCCAATACATAGAAAAAAAAATCCCAAATTGTGTATTGTCCATAATAGAAACATTTTCGAAAGGACAAGGAAAAAAAACTATTAATGGTCAGAAGCCCTTTAAATGATGAGCTTATGCCTCAGGATACAATCAATATAATCAATTAAAACTTATATAGAATATCCTAATACCACATGAAAGAATCTGAAAGATTCTTAAAAATATTAATTAAACTTTTAGAAATAATCCTACCAAATTACAGATCACACTTCTGACCGTATTCCTTAAGCAAGGAAACCTTTATGTATCAAAGAAACAAATATTCAATTAATTAACACCCTCTGAGAGCAGCCTGTCCCTTTAAGTCACAGTTTGCTGTTTTCAGCAGAGGGGCAAGCAGAAGCAACTTGATAAAAAGAAAGCTAGAGCACACTTGGTGGGAAGGAGGGAGAGGATTCCATGTGGCCACCCTCCCCCAACTCCTGCACTCCTGGACAAAAGATTCCCTCAGGTTCCCCACTCAATTTTCCCACACAGAAATCCTTCCATTAAAAACTTTCCTCTTTCTTTTCCTACTTAACTCTTCTCTTTCCCTCAGCTACATGCCTTAAATAATCTCCAACAATTTTTCTAACTAGATGCTCCATCACTAATGTAGCAGAAAGCGGGGGGTTGGGAGGGACGGAGGGAGTTGAAACTTCTCTCTTCCCCACCTCTTCCCTCTCCTCCCAAATACTTTTCTCTTGCTTCCTAAAATCATGCAAACCTTTAATTTCTCCTTCAGATCAATTCTTCATAAATCACCTGCATTGTCCTCTCCTTTTCCCTTCAAAACCTGTAAGATTCACACTATAGTGAATAGCTAAATAATTCCACAAAACCCACATGTCCAGCAGACCTGATTTAAAATATAACTTATGTTAACAAATAAACTGAATCAAACCAAATACAGATTTGTTTGTTTTTTTCAACACAAAAGGTTTTTTTTTCCTTCTGCCTGAGTGTTCTTCTGACAGCAATTAGCATCTCTCTTATCTGTCTAGGCAGAGCTTTTATGACCCAGTCCAGGCTAAGTTTGAAACTCTTTCCCTTTAATCCTACTGGCAAGCTGCTTTTTTTCCCCTTTAGTTACAAATTAATTCATCAGGTTAAAAAGTTTAAAATCACAAGCAAATTGTATACTAAGCATAGTTGCAACATTGAAATAACAAATTTACAAATTTCTTTATCATTGTTCTTAAAACTTAACAGAGCTTTCAAATAAGCAAAACAGACAGACAAATCACACAGAACACAAATCACACAGACAGTTGTCTGCATAATTACAACATTAAATAAAACATTTAACACATACAGACTAGGGGCTTTTCCTCAGAAATAGCCCCAAGAGAACTGTGTTTCAGCTTGAGATTCTTTCTTACCAGAATCAAAACAGAACTTTTTTAGGTTTTCAAGCCCCATTGCTGCATTTCTCTGCCTTAACCAGAACCAAGTTTTTGCCCAGAGGCAACCAGAATCAGAACCAGACCCAGATGGTGTCAGAACATCCAGCCAGATTTATATTCTAGAATACCCAGAGTTGTGCCACTGGCACACAGAACTAGATATGTGTTTTAAAAGACACTCAGAACAGAGAATATCTTCCAGCATTCTGGAATGATATCTTTCTCAGAATTTAATGTCCATTGGCATTTTATTATTCTGAGAATCCAAATGCTAGTACAAACAGACAGACAGAACAGATAAATATATCAAATGTCCTAAAGCAGACATTCAGATTTACTCTCCCTTAGCCGAAATGAAGGTGTCTACCATCAGGGGTGGCTGCAGCTGAAAACTGCTCTCTTCCCCGTAGACTCTGGAAACAAATCCAGAGGGCCAGCCTCTCCAGGCCAAGAACTCAGATTTCCAGCCACCTGAAGGCCCAAGGTAGAGACCTGAAAGTCTCTAATCTTTACTCCCATTCTCAGCTTCTATCTCGGTGGAACCTCCAAATGTAACGCTGGAGAAACTGAGGCAAGATAAGAGATTAGAGAGGTTTTTTTTAATATTTTATTTGAAAGGGAGAGATTTACTGGGACCAATGGATCCATGGTTTGGTCCCAGGGCTGAATGAGACTATTGTCTCCAAGAATCCAGCATCCAGAATCCAGCATCCAATTCAAGTTCTCAATGAGACATTTATACACAGTAGCTAAACAAAGGCGGGGGGGGGGGGGGGGGTGTGAGAGGTGGGGGGCGGAGTCCAAAATCTGGGAATGGGAATCTCCAGGCAGGAATTATTAATTTGGTTCTGAAAGGTTGGGAGGGTAGGACCATAAATTCTTACTAATTGGGAGGTAAGAAAGTGTCTGGCTAGAGACAGAATGTCTGGATTCCCCCTTTCTGAGTTTACACATTGACAATTTATAACCTCTGAGTTATACCAGTCTTAATGAACCTTGCAACTAAGGGGATTGAGGCAGGACCAATTAGGGAAACTGAGGCAGGACCAATTTAGGGAAACTAAGTCAAGACAATAAAAGAGAACTATGACACAACAATCTCTTATCATATTATGTGCTAAGTTATGGTAAGACATTGAAAAACTGAAAACAGTTCATGCCCTCAAAGAGCTTACTTAATGCATAAATAAATTGGTACATATAAGATAAGTGAAGAGTGAGTAGAAATTAGCACTATCCCTTCAGTTTCCTCATCTATAAAATGGAGATAAAAATATCAATTGAACCTCAGGATTGTTGTGAGAATCAATGAGATGAGTCTATAAAGTTCTTCTTAAATCTAAATCTTAAATCATATATATATACATTTCACTTATCCAACAAGATTAGATTTTGTTCATGATTCCTAGAAAAGCATATATGCACTCTCTGCTTCAATTCTTTCTACTAATGAAAATCCCATACCTCAATCAACTAGCTCTCTAAGTATCTCCCAGGGTGTTGCATTCCTTCTCCCATGCTTCCTACAAATACAAAAATTGCAAATCATTTCCTACTAACACAACAATTAACAACAACTGACTCATTAATTCATGATCAATGGTGATTAGCTCCTTGCCAATAGCTGGCCTGTTTTCATCTTTGGAGTTTTTTATTTGTTTGTTTTGTTTTGTTTTTTTGCAAACAAGAGTCACAATTAAGTGATTTGCCCAGGGTCACACAACTAGTAAATGTCAAATGTCTAAGGCCCCATTTGAACTTAGGTCCTTCTGACTCCAAGACTAATGTTCTATCCATGGCACCACCTAGCTGCCCCTCCACTGGTGTATTTGTAAAGTAACTTGACAAACCAAAAAGATGGAAGATTAAATTCAATCTTCCATTAATTAAATTAAATTAAAAGGGTAACTCCATGATTCCTTCCAACCCAAAAGTTCTATGCATCTAAGTCAACTAGAAAGGTCCTCCAGAAACTCTCAATGAACCTTTGTGAAGAAGGCTTTATTTCAAAAACTAACAGGAAAAGTTGGACTTTGAAAATATAAGCCTCCTAGAACTTGCCAATATACTAATAAGTGAACTTTCTACAGAGAGGCAACTAGAAGATTTACATGGAATTTTCTTTTTCTTGTTGGTAGGGCGATTTTTATTGTTTTCATAAAATGATGATTAATTAAGCTAACTAAATACTATACTCTCTCATTTCTTGCTTTTTTTTTTTAACTTCCTCCAGCTCCCTGTGGACAAAATGAAACCCGAGAAGATGGCAAAATAGTCCAGCTGCCTCCCTGCAAGACAGGAGCTTGGATTGTACCAGCCATCATGGCCTGTTATCTCTTAGTGGCAAATATCCTGCTGGTCAACCTCCTTATTGCTGTCTTTAAGTAAGTAACAAGTTGACATTTGTGAATTTTAATTCAGTGAAGGGTGGGAGAAAGAAATCATAGCAAAAAATTACTATACCTGGGAAAAGGGAGATTAGTTAGAGTATGTGAAAGTGAAGCTCACTTGGGCTAGTGCTACTAAGATAAAAAAAACAAGCCCTAAAATGCCTAGTGGTTGCTACACTAGGACTAGATGTTGCTGAAAAGCCAAAAGCCAGGAATATAGTTACAAGGAGGAAAAAGTTCACCAAGGTGGTATTGTGGTAGCCGTTTAAATTCTGTCACCATAGGGCAAAGCCACAATCATCTTGTCCTAGGTACACAAAAAATAGGTAAAAAGAAAAATAGTCTTTAACAGAATAGTGGATGTTATTGCTTTCCATTTGCTCCTTTTTCAGCAATACATTTTTCGAAGTTAAATCTATATCCAATCAAGTGTGGAAGTTTCAGAGGTATCAGTTGATCATGACATTTCATGAAAGACCTGTCCTGCCACCACCCCTAATTATTTTCAGCCACATGACCATGATATTCCAGCACCTCTGCTGTCGTTGGCGGAAACATGAAAGTGAACCGGATGAACGAGACTACGGCCTAAGTAAGTTTTAAGTATCTGACCCAGTACACTCCAAATTAGAATTTTCTACATATTCCTAGCTAATTGGTTATACAAGAAAACATATTCATCTTGCTTTTTCCATTGGCTTGCCAAAGGCTTCACATGGACCTGAAGTACCTTAGGGGGGTTGGCAGGAGCTAAACACTTAAAAAGTGAGAGTAGTGAAGCCATAAAAGGATTGAATTACATGCCCTTGACCTCTCCTATTGTCAGAAAACAACCAACAGGTCTAGGTGATGATCCTCAAAATCTTCCACTCTCCTTCTGCCATAGATTTTCTCTCTATTAGTCTCTAAAAGCTTAAGGCACTGGGGTACAGTGGTGAGATTGCTGGACTTATAGTCAGAAAGATCTGAATTCAAATTCTGTGCCAGACATTTATTGTATGATTGTTGGCAAATCAATTAAACTCTCTGGGCTTCAATTACTTACCTATAAAATGAGAGGATTAGATTATAACTTCTAAGGTATCTTCTAGCTATAAATCTACGACTCCATAATTTACACCAAACCAACTAGCCTTTTAAATCTTTCATTTTCAATCAGTTTTCTGCCCCAGGTAATCCCACTAAATATTGGAAGTTTTAGAAAGTGATAAAGAAATTGATGCAAAATTTCTCTGATAAGGCCTCATTTCTCAAACAAAGGGAACTGAATCAAATTTATAAAAAATAAGAGCCATACCCCAATTGATAAATGATCAAGAGATATCTCTTGATCATATGATCTATACCTAAAGGGCTATAAATTCTTGTATATCCTTTGACCTAATAATATCACTGTTAGGTATAACTACCAAAAGAGTTTGTTTTTTTTTTTTAAAGGAAAATGACTTATATGTACAAAAAATATTCATAGCAGCTCTCTTCTCAGAGCAAAAATATTGGAAATTGAGGGGGATGCCCATCAATTGGTGAAGGGCTCAATCAACTGTGTGGTATGTGTTTGTGATGGGATATTATTGTTCTATGGGAAATGATGGCAGCATGCTCTCAGGGGAAAAAAACAACAACAAACAACCTGGAAAGTCCTCCATGAATTCAAGCAGAGGGAAAATACTTTGCTGTATACAAAGTAATAGCAATGTTCTGGGATAGCCAGCTATAAATAACTTTGCTATTCTCAGTAGTAGAACCATCCACAACTACTCTGAAGGACTTAGGAAAATCCTATCCATACCCAGAGAAGGAACTGATTGTGTCTGAATATAGAATAAAGGAGTCTCTCTTTCTCTTTCTATCCTCTCTTTTTTTTAAGAACTTAATTTTTCTTGAGGGTTTTTAATTTCATTAAGGTTGGAGATCTATGCTTTCTTTCACAAACTGACTTTTATGGAAATGTTTTGCATAACTTCACATGTGGTTTCTTAATTGTGGGTGGGGATAAAGGAGATCTAGAATTCAAAAATTTTAAAAACAAATGTAAAAAAAAATTGTTTTGAATGTACCTGGGGAAAAATATTAAATAAAATTTTAAAAAATCAATATCTTTTAAAAATTGCTGCAAGATTCCCAATTTCCACATAAAATTCTAATTCTAACAAATGAAAACTGATTTTTAAAATATAATTTTGAGACTTCCTAGCTGTGTGACCTTAGGCAAGTCACTTAACCCCAATTGCCTCAAATGCCTAATTTCCAAAAAAAATATTCTGAGAGACAAGTCCTTCTTCCTCTAGATATGAACTTATGCTGTCAAAATCAAGGACAGATTGAATACTTATTAAAGGATTAATGGATCAGACCCTGCACCAGGAAATGCCTGGAGGATTTCAAGATTCTACAACAATTCAATATTGATTCAATAGATTTAGTATTTACTTTTTAAGCACCTATTGTATGCCAGGTATTGCTCTAGATGCTAACAGCAAAAAGAAAAGGTTCTTCAACAAACTTACATTTTATTGGAGGGAAAGTCATATACAATTACAACTGAGTCCCACATGTGCAATTAGCTCAGGAACTGAATCAGTTTCCAAGTCTGGGCCATTTTACCTCCATACTATCTCTCACATTCACCATTCACATTCCTCAGTCTCATCACACTCATGCTACTTCAAGCTCACATCAAGTCTTGCCTGTTAATTATCCTCCTAATTTGCCTCCCTGAATCTATCTTCTTCGTCCTCCACTCCATTGTCAATACATGCCTGACAAATTGATATTCTTAAACCTCAGACCTGACCATGTTACTTCCTTGCTCAAAAGATTCTATGTCTGCTACTTGCATCTAAGAGAAAATAAAAACACTGATGCTTAGCATTTAAAGTTCCTCACAATATTGCTCCAAACTACCTTTCCAGGCTAATTACACATTAGTCCTTCTAATGCTTTTTCTATTTGAGTCAAATTGACCAACTTTTTTTTTTCTCTTCCAGACATAATGTTCCACCTCTTATTTCTGTATCTTAACCTAGGCTGCTCCCTATTCTCCCCTCCATCTCTTAGTACCCCTTGCTCCAGTCAAGGCTCAGCTCAAGTGCTTTCTCTGCATTTTACAAATCTTTTATCTGTGCACGTGCTTCTCCCAAGCATGAAGCAAGTTTTATAATGCCTAATATGTAGCAGGCAATAAATAAATTGATTATTAGATAAATTAGATAAACTACATTATTACCTTTTAAGTTGAATTGATACAACATACAGAAATCTACAAAATTCATATTTGCATTTCAGATTATATCTCTACCCAAATGGTCCAAGAAAAACCAAATAACTAGGTGGGTGAAGCCTTTTATCCAAACTTGTCTGGATATTGTTACTACACAAATGGATCCCAGACGTCAATAGCAGATAGAGAATGGGAAGAATTGGCATATGTTGATAGCAGAAATTCAGAGCCATGGACAAATCAGGAAGAATACAGAAGAACCTTTGGTCATTTCAATATGCTATAAAAAGGGCTAAAAGGACCTTCTAAGAATTAATCTCACTTAAAAGGTTGATATGGGGCAGCTAGGTAGCACATTAGATAGAATGTTAGGCCTGAAGTCAGAAGACTTATCTTCCTGAGTTCAAATCTGGCCTCAAAAACATTACTTGTGTGACCCTGGGCAAATCACTTAATCCTATTTGCCTTAATTTCCTCATTTGTAAAATGAGCCAGAGAAGGAAATGGCAAATACCTCAGTATCTTTGCCAAGAAAATTCCAAATGCGGTTGGTCACAAAGAGTCAGACTGAAGTAACTTAGCAACAGCAAGGAGATGCTTGCTGCTGGTACCTTCAAAGGCCAAGTCCTTGTAGCTTCTCAATGAAAAGCAAACAATACAAAAATTATTTACATTGTACAGTCTGGTTTGTGCCTTTTTGTTTTGGTTTGAAGGTTTTTTGTTTGTTTTTTTTTTTTGGGGGGGGGGGAGATTAGAAAATAACACAAAGCAAAGCCAAGAAAGGAAAGAGTTATTGTCTACTAACCTTTGTTTTCTTTCTGTGGTTAAGTTTCCTGTAAAGTAAGCTCATTTTGGAGTATGCTGTCTTTAGCATGAAATCATACAACTCACTCATGATAAGAGAAATTATTCTGCATTGAGGTGGAGGGAGGGGATGTCCCTCATCCCATTTCATTTTCTTCTTTGTCTAGCACTCTATCCAGTTCCTTCAACACAATCTTTCCTTTCTTTTAAAAACTCTTCTCCTATAAAGAGTCTTCTTCAGTACAGGGACCCTGGCTATGGATTTGGTTTTTCCATACCCTGAACAAGTTTTATATTAGCTACTCAGGGTAAGCCTGGCAAAGGTCATAACTCCATACCATAGTGTCCAAACAATATGAAGAGATGGATATGAAATAGAAACTAAAGGAAGCATGACAGATGGCTTTAGAACTTGCAAGAACTAGATCACAGGATCCTGTCTTATATTTCACTATTCAAGGCTCTCAGTAAGATTGCAGAAAAAATTTTTCTTATGGCAAATTCTTTTATATCCGTGAAATCACAAGCCATACCAATATGCCTGAAAGTAACATTTAAACACTGTACCATCACCATTCTACTCTACCAAGTCCAACCCCTTAATCATCCACAATTTATTCTTCCTCTTATTCCAAAGACAAGAAATTTACTCAAGATTACCCTGGGCTACTCTGGTAGGTCAAAAGGGCCTAAAATAAATCATCTCATTCTATTTTGCAGCCTCTCCCTTTTTTGAGGCTGGTGTAATTCTTAAGAATTATAGACAGTCCAAATGCTAAGGTCAGATATCCTTAGATGAATTTCAGATCTAAAAGGATGAAATTTGGTTGAAGTTTAGTCAAAGAATCCAGACCAATCTACATAGTCCAATTAATATTTTAGTGAATGAGACAATGTTTCTGAGAGAGAAGCAAATTTTCTATTCTAATGTCATTTGTTGCTTTCACAGAACTTTTCATAACAGATGATGAGCTCAAGAAAGTCCATGACTTTGAGGAACAGTGCATAGAGGAATATTTTAGAGAAAAGGATGATAGATTCAATTCTTCTAATGATGAAAGGATACGAGTGACATCAGAAAGGTATTTATTTACTACATGCTGTCTTTTATACCATGAAATGTTTGTTTTAGTAATGACAATCTGGAAAAGTCAGTATTTGGTTGTTCCCTGGTATCATTGTGCTTATTACCTAGGAAATGAGTAAATGTATGCAATAAATTATTGTTCTTAAGAATTATTAACAATTGCCTTTATATTATGAATTATGAATTGTGCTAAGATTGATTATTAATTGTTGTTCTTGATAATTATTATTCATCTTTAGACTTCTAAATAAAGTCACAGGATTATTGATAAATCTACAAGGGATCTCAGAGGCCATCTACTCTCCGGAAGTCTAGTAATTATGTTAGAGTTGTCCAAGTCATAAATGTCATTCCAATGTCCAGTCCTATATTCCCTTAAATAGTGTGGCCTGTATGAATAAAGTTATAAACATGTGTCATTCACTGTTTTTATCTGCAGTGCATACAACTAATACTTGTAAAATTTAAAGTGGCACTCAGACTTTACAAGCATCCTGAGTTTGCTTCTTGCTCCCCATGTGACTTTGGGCACATTACTTAATTTCTTTAGGGCTAATTCCCTTCATATGTAAAATGATCGGAATAGACAGGGTGATATCTAAGCTCCCTTTCAGTGCTAAATCTATGCAAAAGTGGGGAAAGGAAATAAGCATTTATTAAGCACTTACTATATTCCAGGCATTATATTAAGTATTTTACAAATAGTTCTCATTTTTTCTTCACAACAACCCAATGTCACACAGCTAATAAACATCTAAGGACATATTTGAACTCAGGTCTTCCTGGGTAACTACATAGTACAATAGATATAGTGTTAGGACTAGAGCCTGGACAATCTAAGCTCAAATACAGCTTCAGATACTCATTATATGACCCTGGGCAAATCACTTAACTTTTGTCCACCTCAATTTCCTCATCTATAAAATGGAGATAATTATAATGCCTACTTCCCAGAGTTGTTGTGAAGATCAAATAAAAGAGTCACTGGCACATAGTAAGTGCTATATAAATGTTAGCTATTATTACTAGCTATTATTCCTGACTCCAGTCCAGAGCTCTGTCAACTGTATCATCTAGATATCTAGGCAGACAGAACAGATAAATATTTAAAACATTTATTAAGCACTTGATATGTGCCAGACACTGTACTAAATGTTAAAGATATGAATATAAGCAAGAAAGAAAGTCCCTGCCCTCAAGGAGTTCACATTCAAATGGAGTAAAACAATATATAAAAGAAAAGTTTAAAAAGGAATAAGAGATAGGTTTAGGGCATGGGATAGCCAGAAAGTGGGAAGCAGACCTGGATCTAGAGAAGATAAAGTGAAAGTTCACCTATCAGAATCCAAATTCCAAGGACACCATCCAGGTCTAGTGGGAAGGGTACAAGGATAATTGCCAAAACATGGTTTGTTTATAACTTAGAAGAATCCTGGCTTAATAATTAGGAGACTTGGGTTTGAATTTCAGCCCTACCATTTGCTACTAATATAATCTTTATTACAGACATAACCTTACTAGGCCTTAGTTTCTTCATCCATAAAGGGAAGAATTGGACTAAATTACCTCTAAGATTTATTCTGGATATAAATACTATGATTCCACCTTGATGAATAGTCAAAATTTGAAAATAATAACAATAAATGTAATCAGTGTATCATTTATCAAACTGGCCCAGATATTCTGGCTGGATACTCTTTCTTTGCTTGCCTTCCATAATACTAATTATTCCTCTTGTCTTTTAAAAATAGGCATTTTGGGGCAGGTAAGTGGTGCAGTGGATAGAACACCAGCCCTGAAGTCAGGAGGACCTGAGTTCAAATCTGGTCTCAGACACTTAATACTTCCTAGCTTTGTGACCCTGGGCAAGTCACTTAACCCCAAGTGCCTCAACAACAACAACAACAAAAATAGGCATTCTCACAAATTTTGTTCCTCTTTTCTATTCTCTCCTTTAGTAAGTGCATGTATTCCCATGATGTCAATCACCACCTCTGTGTAATGATTCACGAATATATATTTCTACTCCCAGAGTTCCAATTCCTTATTTCCACTTCCTCCCTCAGTCCCACCCCCAAGAATCTCTACCTTGTTGTTTCATCAATACTTCAAACCCAACATGTCTAAAACCAAACTCATCTATGGCATGATAAATACAGCATTTAACTTGGAAGTAGAAAGACAGAGATTTGAAACTTCTAACACTCACCAGCTATGTGACTCTAAGCAAATAACTTACCATCGTTGGAAATTACTTTCCTCATCTGTAAAAGGAAGAATGATAACTTCTAAGGTCCTTTAGAGTTCTCACTCCATCAATTGTTTCTCACTTACTGTGACTTACACTGTATCACTCTGAAATTCTGAAGGCAGACAACCTGGGTTCAAGTAACATCCCTGCCATGAATAGCCATCATCATTTATTGTTTGAAGACAGTCATCCACATTTCTCTCAAATTTTTCAGCATATTTTGTAAGCTAATCCATTTTCAGAATGTGGTCAGTTCTTTGAGTAGCTAGTACATTTCATCCTGATTCCCAAATCTATGTTGATATTTCCTACTTCACAACAATTATGTAGAAATGGCTTATCTTCATCTACTTCTTTCTAGGATATGGAGACTCTAGGCTAAACAAATCCAATTCATCTCTTCTACATCACATCATTCTATGCCCATCTGCTTAGTAACTCATTGTGTAATGCTGGTGAAACTGAGGCAAGACAGAGATAAGGGTTTTTAATATTTTAATAGTGGAGAATTTGAACTAGCAAAGCCATACTAGCTATAGCCAGCCAGTTGGATGGGGACTTGTGGCTCAAAGCATCCAGCATCTAGCAAGTAATTCCAGAGATTTTTATAGGGCTTCAGCTATCAGGGAAACAAAGACAAGGTGGGGCAGAGCACTAGGTGAGTGAAAATTCCAGGAAGGACCATAACTTTTTAATTCTGACAGGTTGGGGTTTAAGAAGATGGTCTAACAGGAAACAGGAAGTCTGGGCCCAGGAGAAACACAAGTATTTGAGATAAGCCATCTAGAGTTTTATGACTCTGGAATGCCAGAGTGACCAGAGCTCCACAGCCCTAATTATCTCAGTCCTAATGGCCAGGAGGTGTATGGGGGGTGGGGGTGGGGGAGAGATATAGCATACTAACTCAGGGAAATGAGATATTATAATACAGGGAAACTAATGCAGGGAAAATGAGGTACTACAATTTAGGGAAACTGAGGCATAACATTCCATACACTCTCTCCTGAATATTCAAATCATTGAATTATCTTGGAGGGTCTCAGCACCATGATTTTGACAGAATCTACCTGGAGCAAATAAACAAAAATAAAATTAGAAAAGATGCAAGGATTTATAGAGAGGGCAAGTCTTTCCCTGATAACCCCAGAGTTTTTAATAGTTGCATTCCTTGTTAGGGTGGCACAGAGGTCTCCTTGTTGCAAGCATGTCAGGTCCTCTACAGTTCTGGAGCACCATCTCAGCCCGAGAATCCAGTTTGAGATGAATAATTCAATGTGAGTTAAGTCTGCAGTTATTTGTGCACTTAATTCATCATGTGCTTATAGAGGGAGTAGCAGTGTTGTGCTAGTCCTTTTAGAAGGGATTCTGCACAGCTGTCAAAGACTCTAACAGGGGAAGGGTGAAGCCTGAAATTACTCTACCTGTCTCCATCCAGAAGAACAAGCAAGCTAAGGAACACTACTACAGAAAGGATCCAGATTACTGAGCAAAGTGGGAGTATGCACACTTAGTCAGACCATCAAGGCAGGCAAACCATGAACTTTCAGGGTCCTGATACCAGACTGCAACATCCTTCAAGGATACTGAATTTTGAAATGAAAATTAAGGAACTTGAGTTACAGGACTGGAGGAGAGGATCAGAGATACTGTGGTCACAAGACAGATCCCTATATCTTGGAGATTTCCAAGGATGATTTCTGGTTGTTCCCAAGAACAAGTAATCAGAAACTGGAAGCCAGACACTAAAACTGCCAGGGCAATTCCAACAGAATAAGGTTCAAAGTTAAAGCAGAACCAACAATCACAGTTTAGCTCAGGTTACAAATAATAAACCAACCAAGGAGTAGAAGGAAAAAGGACTGCTGGAAGGGCTTCCAATTTGAACTGGTGGGTTAGGGGGGCTCGTAGTGCCTGGGGCAAAATGAACAGGAATTAATGGCACTAGGGGTTCCCATTCTTTCAAGTGCTTTTGGGAAAATGTGCCAGCTTCTTGGTCTCTTATCTTCCCCTTTTGTTTTTTCGCAGGAATCATGCAAAGGCAAGTAAATAGGGCTCCAATTATCTAGTAGCCATATCACATATAAGTCCTGAAAGTGAATTAAAGTTCCTATACATAACAGACTAGGACAGTAGGGGTTTGCTACCCTGGAACTTATCCAAAAATCCCTCAAATAATTATGTGTCCTGAAGAGAACTATTGTGTTCAATTAGATAATACAGATACATACTATAAGTATCCTGTATAACAACAGTTACCCAAATTTTAACCCAAGATTTTTCATCCTAAATCCTAAACACATTGCAATAGGATACCCAGTCAGAATTTAGCAGTCATTCATCAACAATTTTCAGTACCCACCTAAATCAATGAGGCTAGAAAGTCCATTAGGGATAGGTATGACGGTCTCATCTTCTGAAACTGCTTCCTGCTGAGAATGAACACAGAGCTGAATCCTATTCCAAGGAAGGGGTGTGGTGCGCTGAAAGCATCCAATGGGCTGATCTAGGTCCCAGAAGCAGGTCAGTACAGCTGTAATATGATAGAAATCTAGAACAGAAAACAAATCTAACAAATAAAGGTTAGAATAGTCTGAGATAGAAAGACTGGTTCACAAGGACTGCTACAAAATGAGGAGAGGTCAATATAGATTGGCCAGCAGCTTCCCATGTAAGTAAATAAGTTTGTCTCACAGGACAAACAAACATTATTGTCCCAATAAACAAAACAGCAGTTAGGTCTCACAGACAAACTGTCTTTCTCAATTGTCCTCTCATTATTTTAGAAACTTTTAAAGATCTGAATACCTACAGACACAAATATCTAGTAACTGATAGATGACTAGGCTAAATACTCATTTGCCTAAGTATTTAGGATATAATGACTACATATAGTCAGATTGGAACCACCAAGGTATTACATAATTGAATTGTATTAATGGTTTCTACTGATTATTCTAATCATAGAAATCAGACACAGAGGAAAAAGCAGGGTTATGGCTATAATCAATCAAAACTGATTCTTCACCACATACATGACACAGAATAAAATAATCTTGACTCAGGCTTACTTTAGGGATTGTCCCAGTAACTTTCAGATAGGGGAGCTTTAAAACTCCCAAATAATATTAGCTATCTAATTTATCTAGTTTATCTTCAATAACAAATCCCATTAACCAAAGTTTCAGATGAATCCTAAACAGGTATTTACCATGATCTTATGTCGATAACAGTAAGAGATTTATCCCAGAAAGTTCACAGCTTATCTTTCATATTTAAGTAGATGGTTTATAAAGTCAACATTACACAAAACATTTTACTCTTAAAATACCCAATACATAAAGAAGTTATAAATTGTCTATAGCAGAAACATGTTCAAAGGGACAAAGGCAAAAAACTATTATTCTCAGTCCCTTTAAATAATGGACACAACCTCAAGATGATTCAATACAATCAATTAAAACTCATACAGAATATCCTAATTCCACAAAAAAGAACCTTTCAGAATTAACATTAATAATTTCTTCAATCTTAAAAAAAATTAATTAAACCTTTGGAAATAACTCTACCAAATTATAGATCACATTTGCTATCATATTCCTTAAAAAAGGAGACCATTACACACCTAAATAAACAAACATTCAGTAATTAAAACCATGTAAAAGTAGGCTGTTCCTTTAAACAATAAAATGCTTGCTGCAAGCAGAGAGGCAACTGAGTTTGTCTCCCCTTCTTAAAAAAGCAGCCACAATCAGCAAAGAGGAAGATGAGTTAAAGTTTCACCTTTGAAGTCAAAAGTTCCCTTTCCATTTCTCCCTCCCCCACTCTACTTCTCTTTATAATTAACTTTTAGTGTGCCAAATCCTTCTCAGGATTTAGCCAGCTAGTGAGTTTTCTTTCTCCTAACAAATGGCAAGTTCATGCCATTAAAAGACTTGCCTCTTTCTTTCAACTTAACTCTTCCCTTTTTTGACTTGCTTTTTTTCTCTCCCTCTCCTCTCCTCTCCTCTCCTCTCTTCTCTCCTCTCTCTCTCTCTCTTTCTCTCTCTCTTTCTCTCTTTCTCTCTCTCTTCCTCTCTCTCTCTCTCTCTCTCTCTCTCTCTCTCTCTCTCTTCCAACATACTCCCTGTAACACATCCCATCTCTGTCTCCTCTCTGACTGCAATGTACTGTATTCTAACAAGATATTTTATTCAAACTATCTATTGCTTCTGCAAATCAATCCTTCGTGTCCCATGTATGTAGAATCACCTCTTTTCTCCTTTTCTTTTCCTTCAAAACTTTAAGATTCACAATATAGTGAACAGCTAAATAACTTCATAAAGCTCATACACATGTTCAAAAGAGCTGACAAAATTTAAAGATACCATCTTTTTAAAATTTTGTATTTCAGTAATAAAGGTTCAATATTCAAACAAATTCCTAAGCTCTTATATGCTGATAAACAGATCTAGCATGCACAAGGCAATAGTAATTATCTCCCACAATTTCAGATTCACAGTACCACTTTAAAAAACTAAGTTCCCAAAATTCAATAAACCTATAAGCTATAAGAATATGGTTTTTTCCCAATTAAGTAAGTTTTAAAAATTCCAATTAAATGTTGCAAACTGAATTATCATTTGGTTATATATATATATATATATATCTATATGTAAATTGGCTCTCAGAAGCTTGACTAGATAAGGAAACTAATTTTTTACCCAGAGTTTTTTTTTTTTTCTCCAGAGCAATTAACATCAGTTTCTTTTGTTCTCTCTCTTACTTCTCCCCAGGTACAGCTGCAACTTGAATCAGATAAGGTTTTATTGCCCCCTTTTTTTCTTTTTGAAAAAAAAAAAAAAAAGACTGCTTTTCTACCTGGGTTTTAAAAGCAGTCAAGCCTTTTCTGTTCTTTTTTCTCTGAAATTAGTGCAAACAGGTTACAGTTAAGTCCAATAAGAAATTAAAAATCACAAGCTTTTTTATGCTAAGCACCTTTGCAATATTGAAATGACTAATTGCCAAATTTCAAGAATCATTGTTCTTAAAACTTAACAGAACTCCTTAAATTAACACAACAGACAAATCACAAACACAGACCACACAGAGAAAACATTTAATACATACAAGCTAGAAGCAAATTCCTGATATCAGGCGTGCCATGATCTCTGCCTTCACAGAGAGTACCCAGATGTTTAAAAAAAAAAAAAAAAAATACCCAGCACCCAGATCAGATATGTGCTACAAGGCTTCCCTTTTAGTACCTCTCAAAGTTGTATAGCTCATCAGTCCAACTTTTTCTGGGACTCAGCTCTGTTAGCAATCAGACCAGACAGAAAATTTACCCTTCAGAGATTTCAAAACAGTTACTCCACTGTGGCCAAAATAGAGATGTTCACAGTGAGCTCTTGCTGTGGCTGGAACTGCTATCTCTATGGGATTCTGGAAGGAACTAGAGAGCTGGCCTCCCTAAAAGAGCTCAGATCCAGTCAGCTCAAGGCTTCCAGAAGAGACCTGTTTTCTAATCTCTAATCTTGCTCTCAGATCTCATATCTTTGCTGGGCCCTCCAGAAATGTAATGCTGGAGAAACTGAGCCAAGACAGAGATTAGGATTTTTAATATTTTAGTAGTGGAGAATTTGGACTAGGAAATCCATACTAGCTATAGCCAGCTGGCTGGCTGGGGACTCTTGTCTCAAAGCATCCAGCATCTAGCAAGTAATTCCAGAGACTTTCCAGCTATCAGGGAAACAAAGGCAAAGGGGAGAGAGGAGGCAGAGCACTGGGTGAGTGGAAATGCCAGGAAGTACTATATCTTTTTAATTCTTACAGATTGGTGGTCAAGGACATGGTCTAGCAGAAGACAGGAAGTCTGAGACCAGGAGATACCCAAGTATTTGAGATAAGCCATCTGGAGTTTTATGATTCTTTGGAATGCCTGAGTGGCCAGAGCTCCGCAGCCCTAATTATCTCAGTCCTAATGGCCAGGAAAGGGAGGGGGGTCAGGCATAACATACTAACTCAGGAAAACTGAGATATTATAATTCAGGAAACTAATGCAAAGAAACTGAGGTATTACAATTCAGGGAAACTGAGACATAACAATTATATTTTGCTAGTTGAGTTCAAGCCACTAGAGGGCACCCAAACAAAGCAGAGATGTCTAGGCACCATGCCTCCTGATTCAAACTAAAACAAACTACATGATACAATCTGTTTTGTGTTTGGAGGGCAGAATAGCATACTGTGTAGCTTTTAAAATCACAGAATCTTAGAATTGGAAGGGTCCTTAAAGATCATTGAGTCTACCCTCCCATTCAATATGAGAAAGTCCCACAACATTCTGGACATATGCATAACCATCTTATGCTTGAATAATATCAGTAAATGAAAAGCATTTTTTTTATTAAATTACTGTAGTTAGAAAGTTGTGCCTTTGTAGTCAGCCAGGATTTGCCTTTCTATAATTTTAAGTCAATAACTAGTGATTAAATACCTATTTTATACCAGATACTATGCTATGTACGAGGGACATAAGCAATAAATAAAAATGGTCTCTACCCTCAATGAGTTTATATTCTAATTTCCAGCATGCTCTTGGTTCTTCCCTAAAGCAACACAGGATAAGTACATTCCCTATTCTATTTGACAGCTATTTTAAAACAGTTATCATATATTTTTGTTTTCTCTTTACCAGTTGAAACATCTATAGTTCCTTCAAATATGTCTTATGTTATTTCATTTGCTAAAAATATGTGACATTTTGGTTGCTCCATGCTGGAAGTATGATGGAATGTGGCACTTATTGTTTGAATATAAACATTTTTCACTTTTTTCATATTTTTGTTCAAATCTTCTTATACAAAATGACTATTATGGAAATGTTTTACACCATTGCACACATATAACTTATATTATTGGATTGCTTACTGTCTTAGGAAGGGTAGAGAAAAAGAAGGGAAGGAGGAATAAAAGTTAGAATTCAAAACTTTGAAAAAAAGATTTAAAATGGTTTTAATATGTAATTATGGGGAAATAAAATATTATTTAAACATAAAATTGAAGAATCTAGCTGAATAGATTAGAAAGCAAAAAATTAAAACTAGAACTGAACACATAGCCTAATCAGTGCAGAATACAATGGGACTATTTATTTCCTTGCTAAGTATACTTTTTTATGCAGCTGGGACATAGAGAATAGGAAGGTGCCTTTGGAAACTGGAAGAAATATATAGACTGTGAGATTCTGGGTAACTCACCTAACTCTTCAGTGCTCCAGTCAATTCTCTACAACTCCAAGATTGCTGATCCCTCTGGGTGCCTTCCCATATGAATGTTAACTCTTTCCTCAGATTATCCTAGAGCACATTATCTGATTTTCTCTGAAACATCTAATAGGAATAATGCTCATTGGCATAATATTTATTATACCCAGGCAACTAAGTGATTCACATAATATTTATTATACCCAGGCAACTAAGTGATTCACAATCAGCAAAATTGCCTCAGACACTAGTTGTGTGATTTTGGACAAATTACTTAATTTCTTCTTTCCTTAGTTTCTTCACCTATCCAATCAAGTCAATACATATTGGAGGGGACAGAGACCACCAGCTCAAATAAATCAAGATTCTCAAAGTAAAAGCAGAAAGGAATTTTATTATGATCTCGGAAGAAAGGGTGTTTCCCTCTCAACAAGCAGTTAGACAAAGAGAGACAAGGCCCAGTTAACAGACAAGAATTATATATGGATCTAGGATAATACTCCCTATAGGCTGAATCTTTGCCCTGATTAGTTAGGACAATGGCCTCACATTCTAAGTCATAAATACGGAAAAACTTCTGACACATCTTTAGGATTACTAAATTATCTTATATGGAAATTTTAATGCCAAGATGGCCCCAACTTAGTCTCATAAAGAAAAGGGCAATATGGTCCCACTCCTTGTAAACCATGTGATCTCCAGAGGAAAAAAACCTGGCCCTGGGACAAAATGGACCTTCACTCAACTTTTAGAATACTGTCTCCATCTTGTGAGATAGCTTTCACAGTTCACTTCATTCAATATTAAGTGTCAGACATTATAGTAAGAGCTGAGAATTACTAAGAAAGGAAAAGGGCAGTTCTACTCTTAGGAAACTCAAAATCTAATGGATGAGACAGTATGAAAATATCTTATATATATATAGGATAAATTGGAAAGAAGTGAGGAATTGGAAAGGACTTCCTGTAGAAGAAAGGAAATAAAGATCAACAAGCATTTAGGTGCCTATTATATGCCAGTCACTGAGAATACAAAGAACATTTTTAAAAATCCAGGGTCTTTTCTCAATGAACTCATAGTCAAATGGGGGAATAATCTTTAAGCAACTATAAACAAATAAGATATTTATAGGATAAACTGAAGATAATCTAGCTGGGACTAGAGGACAAAGAATTTTTCAGGTACAAGGGACAAATAGTGAAATTGATCAGAGTAGGAAGGTGGAAGATCATGTATGAGGAATAATAAGAAGGCTAATGTCACATAACAGAAAAAATGTGGAGTAGGGGCTAGAAGAGTAAGGCATAAGAAGACTGGAAAGGTACAAGGGGTCAGATTATGGCTTCAAATGGCAAACAGAGACTTTTATATTTTATCCTGGAAGCAATGGGGAGTCACTAGAGTTAACCAATTGACATTTAGCTTTGTCCAAATACAAATGACCCATGTGTTCTTCTCTTCTCGAAGGGTGGAGAATATGTCTATGCGCCTGGAGGAAGTGAATGAGCGAGAACACTGCATGAAGGCTTCACTCCAAACCGTAGATATTAGGCTCACTCAGCTGGAGGACATGATAGGACGCATGGCCACGGCACTGGAACGGCTTACTGGTCTGGAAAGGGCAGAGTCCAATAAAATTCGTTCCCGAACCTCCTCCGATTGTACAGACGCTGCCTACATTGTTCGCCAGAGCAGCTTCAATAGCCAGGAAGGAAACACTTACAAGCTCCAAGAAAGTCTCGACCCTGCAGGTGAGGAGTCAGTGTCCCCAACCTCTCCAACCTTAATGCCCCGTATGCGAAGTCACTCTTTCTATTCCATGAATATAAAAGACAAAAGTGATATAGAAAAGTTGGAAAGTATTTTTAAAGAAAGGTCCCTCAGTCTGCACCGAGCCACTAGCTCCCATTCAGTATCAAAAGAAACCAAGGCTGTTCCCACCCCCATAAGTACTTTGACAATCATCCCTGATTCCAGAAGACCATCATCTTGTATTGATATCTATGTCTCAGCCATGGATGAACTCCACGGTGACATAGATCCTCTGGACAATTCCATGAATATCTTGGGGCTAGAAGAGCCTGTCTTTCCAGCTCCAGCAACATCTACTGCTCCTTCAAGTAGTGCTTATGCAACCCTGGCACCTACAGACAGACTTCCAAGCCAGAGCATGGATTTTGAGGATATCAGTTCAATGGATACAAGGCCTTTTTCTTCAGACTACACCCACGTCCCAGAGTGCCCAAATCCCTGGGATGTTGACCCACCCTTGTATCATACAATAGAGCGGTCAAAAAGTAGCCGCTACCTGACTACCACCCCTTTTCTTCTTGAGGAAGCCCCGATTGTGAAATCTCATAGCTTTATGTTCTCTCCTCCTCGAAGCTATTATACCAACTTTGGGGTACCTGTCAAAACAGCAGAATACACAAGCATTACAGATTGCATAGACACAAGATGTGTGAATGCTCCTCAGGCAATAGCTGACAGGATGATCTTTCCTGGAGCTCTACGAGACAAAGTGGAGGACTTGGCCAGCAGCCATCCAGAGAGAGAAGCAGAACTGAGTCATCCCAGCTCAGACAATGAAGAAAATGAAGCCAAAGACCAGAAGACACTCACATTACCCACCCAGGGGGGTAGTATCTCAGACAGAACCTTGTCCAACAACATAGCCCTCCCCAAAATCGAGAGAGCAAATAGCTGTTATGCAGAAGAGCCTAGCACACTCTACCCACATACCAGGAAAAGTTTCTCCATCAGTGATAAACTCGACAGACAACGCAACACAGCAAGTAACACAGCCAGTCTCCGGCACCCCTTCCAGAGGAGTAAGTCCTCCAGGCCAGAAAGTAAAGGGGACAGCCTGTACATGAGGAGACTGTCTAGAACTGCTGCTTTCCATAGCTTTGAAAGCAAGCACAGCTAAATTTTAGACCTTCGTTCCTACACAGTGCAGGAAAAATAAGACATTATCCCCAAATCCATCTATCTCCTTACACCTTTATCTATTTTCATCAGCTAAACAAAACTAACATCACTCTGGGAGAGATCTGATTTAAAGCTCACTTTTGGGACACTGGTTGGGAAAACTCTTGTGTCCCAGGGTGTCAAACACCCTGACCTCAAATCTTGCCTTGATTCCCATTTATATTTGAGGGAAGAGGGAGGAAAAGGGAGAAAATAAGAGCCTAATATTAAGGTTTGGATAAAGTCCTCCATTTTACATGGGAGCTGTGAGCTGTGGGTAATGAATAGGCAACAAATTCAATCACTGCTAGAAAGTATTATTTTGATTTTTGACCATGATCAAGCTTTTTAGGACACAGGGCTAATTTTTTAAAATAATAAAATAAAATAATCAGTATACAAATGAGCTATTCTAAACTTCAATTCTGTTTTCTTTTTACATTGGTTCCGTCATTGTGGTGATTGATGAAGAGCATCCTTTTTGTTCTGTATAAGCCGACAGCAAGCAACCCTAACGTCCCACATCCTTCACATGTCAACATCTTTGTAATTGATCATTATAAAGAAACAAACAAGGTAACACTCCTAGTTCACCTATCTCTTTTATGTTCACTTCTGGTGCCACAATTATTGATCTTGTTTGAAGAAGGGGGAAAAGAAGAACAAGAAATGCCTTTGTATTTAGATGTAATCTAAATAAAAGAAGAATTTATGTATGTAAAGAAAATTTTCCAGCAATTTGTTGTATAAGTGGGCATTCTAGTACAATTTGAGCAAACTCAAGATAAATGTAATTAAGTAATTTAATATTATATATTTATTTTTTTAATCACACTTGCCATCAATGAGTTTATTCACAGAATGGTACCATGCTGAACAGTGGGCAGAAAGAGTTGAAATGATACCATAAGAGGGTTATCTTCTCACTGTTTGATGCAATTAAACATGTTTGGTTTGCTGGTGTACTTCATCCTTCACATGTCACCACCATATTTTCTTGTTTTTTGCATAACTCCAAAATCACACTGCCAATTTTTCACACCATCCATCATAATTGTTTTCTATAGCTAAATATTACCATACCCAAAGTTTTGCCATCTGATCTCATCTCAGTCGTAGAATTTTCTCAAAGGCTGTTATAATATTTTTTGACAATGGATCAAAATACAGATATCTTTTGGGTAGTGGGTTCAAAACATTAAATTGGAGGTTGAATAACAATCAAATGTCATCAGCTACAGTTCTGCTACACTCAGTCCTGCAAACACTTATAGCAAAGCTACAGAAAGATGCCACAGACTCTATATATATATACACATATATGGAGAGAGAGAGAGAGAGAGAGAGAGAGAGAGAGAGAGAACATTGAATATATAGAACAATCCTTGAAGGTTAGAAATTTCTCTATGGATTGGACTTTGCTCTGACTTTGGGTGTCTAAGAAAGATAACCAAAGATGGAGAGTTTCATTTATCTTTTGAAATCAAATATTCTATTTTTTTCTTTCTTTTTTTTATTTTTGAAATCAAATATTCTAATTAAAAACATTTTTTAAATAAAAACTAGCTAGTGTCAATGAGCATTATAGAACCACATGGTGGAGATTCAATTTTCATTACTCAGTGTTTCAGTCACATCACACATACACATACACACACATACACACACACACACACACACACAGAATTACAAAGAACAGTCATGATCTTGCCCCTAGGTGATTATCTCAACCAAGGTCAAATGCCTACTAATGCCTACTGGACATACCTTGGCTTAGTCTCCTGCATAGTCAGTGAACTTTTTTTTTCAGACTAATAAATGTTGTAGATAAGGCAAAGATTTAACGAGAGAGATTTTCATCAATCTTTTGTTTTCAACATTGTTCCTACTAATTAAGTGGAGTTTGATCCCCTTAACTAACTACATACTTAACTAACCCTCCTTAACTTGCTTTGTAGTTCTCAGTTGATCAACAATGAAAAAGAAGGAATGTTGGGAGACATCCAATCCTACCGAACAGGCATTTAATTGTTTTACGATGATATACTTATGATAGTGAGTTGGACTGTGATTTCAATGCTTTGGGCAAATCACTGAAAAGAAAGTTACTGCCACCATTGCAGGTCTACACCTTTTCAAAAACTTAAGAGTCTCAGAAAATCAATATGTTAATTAATTTGCCCAAGGTTTCACAGCCAGCATGTATCAAAGGTAGGACTTGAGCCCAAGTCTTTCTAGTTCCAAAGCCAACTCTCTAACCACTACACCATAATGCCTCTTATGTATGTAACACAGTTAGGAAATATTTGATTTAGTGATAGATCCCTTTTATTTTCAGTGACCAATGTTGAAAACTCACTCTGCATAGGCCAAACTAGATTTAAGTCACAGGATAAAGCTTGAACCAGAGGTGTTCTAGAATTTTTATTTATTACATCTCATAGCTTACCTTTTTTGCTGGTTTGACTTTATGATCCTTGTGCCTGAAAGCTTTGAAAGTTTCAAACACTGGGTAGGTATACTAAGAATCCAGTGTCCCTTGAGGGAACCAAGGAATGATAAGAAAGTCATTCTCTTCTGACAAAGTATAATATAAGGTATTAAGAGAGCATTTTAGATCAGAACTGACATTTAAAGTAAGGGGTAAAAAAAATCACAACAGAAACAGCATTTCATAACTGTGGGAGTTATGGGAGGATTATTTATGGGAGGAGGAGGGAAATTGGAAGAAAAGAATAAAGAAGCCTCTAAAATTAAATGCATCATCATGACCAAAATTCTTGCTTGTAAGTAAGTAGACTTGCTTCTTTGATTTAGTTGTACATTGAAGCCAAATCCAAACTCATCTAGTCAAGTCTTTGGAACAAAATAGACTTAATGTATTTAAATACATCATGCAACATTCTTGAATCATTTTTTTTCATGTGCATGTATCACTCCAGATACACAAACTTTTTTATCATATTTTTTCCATCCCCATTCTCTATACACCAATGTTGCATTGATCCCATTGCCTTGTCTAGTCTGTGACCAGTTTGTTTATAATACAATTACACTGATTCAGGAAATGTTTGTTGAATATTTCTGTGAGTGAAGATGAAGAAATAGCTATCTATAGCTACTATCATAGGACTTGTTATACAATGCTGTATTCCAAATACCTATAAAGCATGTATAACCCAGTAGTGCTGTGGCATGTGGTTGTATTAATGAATGTTACAGAACAGTTTCAACGTTGCATTATCTCATCTATTTGCAAATCTGTAATATTCAATAAAGAAGCACATATTGCAAGGAATATTCCCAGTCCAAAATCCATCTTCTTCACATATGCATGGAAGTTGTCTTTTTTGTTCCCATCTATAACTACTATATGATTTCCACATTCTCCTATATGGCTCCACTATAAATGTCTGTATAAGCTGCTGTATATTCATCCTCTAATGAGCCACTGTGAGCTATGTTCAGTAAGTTGTGATTAGATGAAAGATGATCTGACATATTATGAAATAGGACTGTCTGAAACAAATGAACTTATGATACTCTTTTTGAAATTGAGTTGACAGCTGCTTGCTTACATCTGCTGGTCAATTCAGGAAGCAATGTACAATATTTTATAAATTTTTACACCTAATAAGGTTTTATTTATAGTTTAAGTGATGCTATTAGGTTGGTGGTTAGACAAATGTCCTAGATGGTGTACTGTAGCACTGAACGCTTTTTCAATGACAATGTCACCTACTTGCAGCAGTTTCTGTGTCCAGTCTTAATTTGTGTTGATAAAAATGCATGCATCACTTCATGAGTTTCTTTGGATTTCTCCAAGGCACTTATCACATTACTGTTGCCTGTCTGTGATGCTGAAATTAGTTAGGAATTCATTCAACTTTCTGGGTTTTTTATACTGTTTTTTAATCTATTCAATTTTAAAAATTAAATATATATATATATAATCAAACTTTTTATTATCCTCTATTAAAGTGATGAACAAATAAAAGGAAATAAAGTATTAACCACAAGGTACATTGCTCTATGACACCCAAGACAACCAAAAGCCAATAGGGCTCAGGTTTGCAAAAGCTAAGGGAATTTTCCTAATGTTCAAAACACAAACATCTTATACCTTGGAACAATCACATTGAAACTGCCAAATAATGAGGGACAGTGAGGGAAAATAAGCTAAGTCACAGTAGATCAAAATCACAGCACATTAACCATCCAAAATCAATGTCATGTGAATGTGCTTTTCTAACTGGTTCTTCAATAAGCACATACTTAACTTCTTTTAGACAGGTGAGAATATGTCTGAGTGATCTCCAAGTGACTGAGTTTGCTTTTATTCTCACAAAAAAAAGAAAAAAGAAAAATAAAAAAATCACCTTTCCTTTTTGGGGAACTATCTAAAACAAGGAAAACTTAGGAGTTGATTCATGTAGCCTTGAATCAATAGTTCCAAAAAAGAAGGAAAAAAGCTTTTAGTCTAGCACCCATAGCTGGAGGTTGCAAGTGAAAGAGACACAAGATGACTTTCATCTCCCTTTTAAAAGCCAATCACACTGACCAGCTTGGAATCAGGCATCGCATCTGTTGGTTCTCATTCAAAAGTAACAAGATATTTTGTTGTTTTCTTTTTTAAGTCTTAAAAAAAAAAAAAAGTGGTGTTACCTATTCTTAGGTAATTTCCTTCCATTAATCATTACTCATGAAATAGGAATATGTAGATTCCAACATTTCCACAGGCAAGGAGGGATTTGGTATGTTTTCTTTTATCCTAGCAACTAGATATTTATAATGATAATGAGTATAATGATAATGATAATGAGTTATAATGATGATAATGGATATGTTCTCCTTTCTTGATACCGACCACCTGCTGTCCACTTTAGATTAGTAGTATTTTGTATGTTTGCACAACTATTTATTTTTAACAAAACCATAAGTATATTTACAGAATAATATGATTAATAGAAGAGCATATAAGTCAATGATGACTATGTACTCAGAACTATCCTACTTTTGCATTATTAGGGTTATGAATGAAGGAGGAAAGCGGAAAGGTTGTGAATATATCTTTTCTAGAATTTCTGTTGTGTTGTATTATATCTTTGTTACATAGATTCAAAAGATTCAAAGGGACAGGATTTTAGTGGTCCTCTCTACCATCCCTTCAGTTAATAAGGAAACAAGTCCAAAAAATTAATGTGACTTAGCAACTTGCCCAAGATCACACAGGTAATTGAGTCAGAGCAAGGATTTGTACTATGTACCTGAGGCCAAATTCAAAACTCTTTCCACTATATTTCCTACAGCAAAAATTTTCTACAGCAATCTAATTAAAAACCTTTTAGCCCTTTTATCAGAATCTCTTGCACAATTTGAAATAGAATGCAAAGACAGAGTCTAGAAGACTTTCAAAATCCCACTTATCCATTTACTAGCTTGTAACTGTGGGCAAGCCTCTTCTTGGTTTCAGGTTCTCTTGTTTTTAAAATGGGGTAAATAAAACCTTCACTTCCTACGTAGGCTCAGATGATATATCTACAATGTTTTACACACATTTGTAAATTGAAACATTATATAAATGTCAGCTACTATTACTGTTGCTTACATATATAAGAAGCAGTAACAGTAGCTCACTGGAAAGTCCATTCAAATTTCTTTCTTGTCTCTAAATTCCTTTCCTTTGCTAATTTCTATGATCCTCTGAATCACCCCCTGCCCAACCCATTCCTTTACCCTCACTCCAGCCAGGTCTGGTGTAAAGACTACACAGGTTCTCATCTCACTGACTCCAGTTTTCAAAGAATCCATGTCACTCTACACCCAAGTTTCCCTGAATACTCATGTGGCACAGGCAAATGGAGCATCTGAGTCTGACAGTTAGCTCATTTAGAATTGACTACAGATTCTCATTTAGGCAACTCCCAAGTCAGAAGGCATTTATTTACACTAAGTTTCCATTCTTCGACAGAGAACTAAGAAGGGGAGAGAAGGTTTGAGGCTGTTCTTGATGCTACTGGGCAGTTTTTAAATATTTTGAAGTAAAAAACATGCATGCATATATTTGTGTAGGTGGCTATTTTGACTGTTAACTACATGGCTGGTAGATTAAGAGAACATCTGCAAAGGACATTCAGTGACAGGGAAGGCACCAGCACTGCTCTCAACATGTGTCTGCCTCCTATCATCACAGTTGATTTACTTACCTGAGAAGTCGGTATTGTTGCTGCCACTGTATGGACAAGTGTATGCAATATACTGTACTCACAATAACTTCATCATAGAGAATTTGGATTCTCATTTGTAAATGTTCTAACTGTGGTTTATAAGTTGGAAAGGGTGGGATGAGGGTGATAAAACAAATGACATTTTTAAACAGATTCTTATAAACATGAAGATTTTTAAGTTGGCTTTGTCAAATAAATATATCTATGTCTTTCTTTTTTGTGTATGAATAGATTTGGGTTTACATATCTATCTATATATAAGTATATATAAGTCTTAGGAAAATAGTTCTTTTTTAAAGTCCTATTGTACTCACAATGCACTTTTAGCTGTGTGTTTAAATATGTAATTCCAAGGAGAAGTTGGCAGTTATCACAATTTTAAAAAAAAAATTCTTTCCAAAATTTCTGTAACAAATGTTTTGCAATAAAAGAAATAATGTAGCTCAAAACACATCTCAAGTTTTGGTGCACTTCTTTACAATGTTCTATTCCCCTTCATCTAGAACTTCAGTGTAACTATCCATTCTATAAACAAAGGACTTCAGGTTTGGTTCATAATTTGTGTCTGTGTAGACTATATTGAAGAGCTAGAGTGTGGGGCATGGTTCCTCCTTTTGAGTATCCTGAAACAGGCAATAAGAACTATTGAAATTCAAAATGGGGAGAGACTTCTAAACCCAGGAATAGTCAGAGAAGACTCCATGAAGGGAGTGGAAACTAAGCTAGGCCTTGAAACACAGATATGATTTGGTAAGCAGATGAAGAAAATGAGTCCAGCCTGTGACTCATTAAGAACTGAATGCAGATACTCACTTAAGAACATTAAAATAAGCAGACTTCTATCTCAACAGTCCACTCTTCAAGAAAGAACTGGGAAGGAAAAACAGTCCAGTTTGGGGTTGTTTCTGCTATTATAATTTAAAGAAAGATTTGACAGTTAAAAATATATACATATATATTTAAAATATATGTGCATACATCCGTGTATATTATGGATATGCATGTGTATTACATATGTGTGTATTGTGCTAAACTTCTTCATTTGAGCTGGAGAAGGAGATGGCAAAAAAGAAAATCCTAAACCATGAAGAGTCAGACATGACTGGAAAATTATTTGATAACAATAAACAATAAAATACATAGTTGGTGGATTGTGAGAATATCTACAAAGGATGGAGTGAAAAGAAAGGATATTTATAGTGAGAAAGATTCTGATAATGAAACATACCATATAAATTAGGGTTGTAGGCTATTTGAGAGATAGTCTTTGCTGTACATCATCCATCCTTGATTATCCCTACTGAACTAAAGTCAGTTTTAAGAATAATCTGGGAAAGATAAAATTTCACCTCACAGACATCTCATCCCCAGGATCACAAATCCAATTTCTTGCAGTTGACCTCTTCCTCTATCTTTGGACCAGACCTGTGATTTCATTGCGGCTCTTCTTTACCAACACAAATGCCTACCAGCTCATCAACTTCAGAGAAGTTAAGTATATTATACAGCCAGTATGTGTCAGAAGCTGGAAAGGAATTCAGGATTTCCTGACTCCAGGACCAGCTCTCTATCCACTTTAGCACATTGCCTTGTGCCTAAACACTGAACTTCAAATTCCTCTGAGGTCATGTTGATTATTCAATGGAAGACCTTTAAAATGTAATATGATATCTGAGCTCTAGAGAATGTCTTTCTTCATGCATCAGGGTTTCCTAGGTATTCCCATATACTGAGTTGGTCTTCAGTGGAAAATTTAGAGCTAAATATGTTTTCCTCATGGGGGCAGAGGAGAAGGAGAAATATTTCAATAATCAGAAAAGGACTTGATTTTCCAAGAAAATCTAAGGTGCACATTTGAATGCTATTTTACATAAATGTGCCCACCAGATTTCCTGGAAAATCAGACCTTTTTTCTCTTGCCAAAATTCTTCATTCTTCACAATATCATATTTTGCCTTCCTCTATTTATGCAAAAGCCAACTCAGAGCTGACAATAGGGCCAGAGGAGATACTGATATACAAAGACATTCCTTCTATATCTTGAATACTTTCATTCTTGTACCCGTGTTTCATTTAAAAGCAGCAGAAATGCTTACATCTGACATTATCACACCATCTAGCTGTAGAAGGTTGTTCATAATCATTTCATTATTTGCCCTTCCCTGCTGGGGCTTTATGATATATACCAATCATCACCCTTCCATTCATGAAAAAAATTTTGAACTCAAACTCCTTGCCTCCAAATGCAATAAGTACTCTTTCATTTACATAAGACTTTTCTGTTAAGTAAAAATCAAGCTTTAATCAATCCTATTGGGTCCAAATAGAAGTCACTTCAGTCCACCAAACATTTATTAAGAGTATACTATGGATGTATTCTGATGGAAGTGGATTTCTATGACAAAGAGACCTAACTGAGTTTCAATGGATAAATGATGGATAGAGACAGCGACACCCAGAGAAGGAACACTGGGAAACGAATGTGAACTATTTGCATTTTTGATTTTCTTCCCGAGTTATTTTTACCTTCTGAATCCAATTCTCCCTGTGCAACAGGAGAACTGTTCGGTTCTGCAAATATGTATTATATCTAGGATATACTGCAACATACTTAACATATATAGGACTGCTTGCCATCTTGGGGGGGGGGGTGGAAGGAGGGAGGGGAAAAAACGAATCATAAACAAGTGCAAGGGATAATGTTGTAAAAAATTACCCTGGCATGGATTCTGTCAATACAAAGTTATTATTAAATAAAATAAAATTTAAATAAAAAATTTAAAAAAGAGTATACTATGTATACGGCCCAATGGATACAAAAGATAGAAGTGTTACAGAATCTTCCCTCAAGAAATGTACAGTCTAAAATGAGAGAAATAACATGTCCACAAATAACTATGATAAAAGGAAAGTGAGATCAGTAGAAAGATAAAGTACAATGAGAAATCTGAAGAGGGCACTTTTATCTGGAAAGTTCAGCACCTAAATTAGACTTTTTTTTCCTACCAAATCTGTAATTTCAATGGCAGATTAAACCCCTTATATCAAAAATTCTAACCAATGCAGTGAATTCTGGTTATTATTGTCCTATCATTATCAATCATGTCTGATATGAAGATATTGGTCTTCTTGGCAAAGATACTGGAATGGTTTGCCATTTCTTTCTCCAGCTCATTTTACAGATGATAAACTGAAGCAAACAGGTAAGTGATTGCCCACAGTTAAATGACTTGTCACGCAATTAGTAATTGAGGACAGATTTGAATTCACAAAGATGAATTTTCCTGACTCCAGTTTTGACATTCTATTCACTGTGGCACATAGCTGCCTATGCAGATCCTTACTAGTTCAGTAACATAGTCTTAAAACAGTTTTTTAAGCCACTAGGTCTTAACCTTAATTAATCATTTATTTAATTAATATTAAATAATAGTTAATAGGAACTCTAGCAAGTATGTTTTACAGGTAGGATCCAGGCTTCCTCAGTGAAGCCAACTCTCATTCTACTCTTAACTTTCAAGTTGGACCAGACTAATAATAGCATGTATACACACTGTGTGTGCAAGCGTTTGCAAAGCATTTTTCTATTTTCTATTATCTCATTTGATTTTTATAACAATCCTATAAGGTAATCTCTCAATAAATGTTTATTAAATACAATACATTCCATGAACTATGCTAAATTGAGGATTAAGAAAAAATCTCTATCCTCAAGGGTTTTGAATTCTAGAGGAATGAAAAACATATAGACAAGCATGTACATACAAGATGCTTCCAGAGAAGATGGACAATATGATCCAATTGATAAGCATTTATTAAATATCTACAATTTGCCAGCTACTGTGGCAAATTGTGTGCCAGCACTGGGAAAACAAAAATAGTAGAAAACCAGTCCCTGACCTCAAGGACCTTACAGTTTAATGGGGAAAAGAATATGCAGATAAATATATTCAAATCAAAAAAGGAAATAATTAACCTTCCTGTAGAAGATAGAAAGTTGGACTTAAAGGAGCCAGGAAATTCAGTAGTGAGAGTAGAGAAAGAAAAGCATATAGGGGACAACATAAGAAAATGGCCAGTTCCAAAAGATGAGTGTTCCTGGAACAGGAGGAGCCAGTGCTCCTGAACTAAAGAACAAGTGTCAAGGAATAAGATCTAAGAAGACTGGAAAGGTAGAAATTGGCTAGGTTATAAGAGCATTAAAAGACAAAAAAAAAGCATTTTGTGTTTGAATCTGGAGACAATAGAAAGCCACTGGAGTTTATTGAGGGAGGGAATAAATGTAACATAATCAGACTTGCTCTTTAGGAAAATCATTTTAGTGATTGAATGGAGAAGAGTTTAGAGTGTGGAGAGACTTGAAGCAAACAAACCCACCTATTGACAATAATGTGGGCCCACACTATAATGGTGGCAATGTGAGAGTTTCTCCTCTGAGGGAGGTAGATCAAAGAAATGTAGCAAAATTGAAATCAATAGCCCTTGGTAACAGATTGGATATGGAGTGTGTGAGATAGTAAGAAGTCTAAGATGATATCTAGATTGCAAACTCAAAAGACTGGGAGGATAGTGTTGCTCTTAATAGTCTAAAAAGATGGAGTGGGAAGAAATATTTTGGACATATGAAGTTTAAAATGTCTGAAAGGCAAATGAAGATTCAAGATTGGCAGTAAGTGGCAGAGACTGAAGTAAAAAAGGTAGATTTGAGAATCATGCAGTAATTAAATCCATGGGAGCTAATGAGATTGAAGAAGGGACCCCAAAACTCTAAAACTCCTAGAAGGAGAGATTCTCCTTGAACCCTGTGTCTGGGGGACCCCGTCTAAGGACAAACAGATAAAGAATTCCAACTCAAAAGAGACTCATTCAATTCTATTCAAATTCCAGCTCAAGCTGAAATCCAGCTTATAGATAAAAAGAGCCAATTTGAACTCCACCCACTAGCCCAGTCCTCATGGAGCAGGCTTGGAATATAGCCAAAGACTTCCTTATAAAACCGTCAATTAAAAACTCATTTCTTTGCAGAGGTTCTAATATGCCATACTATGCCATGCTATGCTATGCTATGCTAGGAAACTTCCACCCACTGGAATAATATTCCAGTGCTACTCTCTCTCTCTTTATCTTTACCCATTTGCCTAATGAGGCTTTATGCTTCTCTGTCAGAATTTCTCTAAACTTTACTTTTCTGCCAGAACTCCTCCACTGAAGAATTCAGCCTTTCTATTCTTACATAGTAAAGGCTGACTTCCCAATGCCAATAATAAACTTCTTTTATCAGTCTAACCTTTTCGGGTTTGTAAATTCCTTTACAGAGAATCTCTGTGCCTCCAGAAAGGAGGTTCCCCAAAACTCCCTACCTTGTGCTGAATCCCAAGGGGGTATAGGGGAGCCATACCTCTCCATTTGGTTCCCTGAACCCCAAACATACCACTAGACCTTATCATTTAATTCCCTAACCACCAGAAACCCTAATCTCATTTTGGTTCCCTAAATCTAGACCTCATCATTTAGTTCCCTGACAAAAGAGAACCCTCAAACCTAAACCTCATCAAGATCACCAAGTGAATTAGCATAGAAAAAGAAGAGGTCCAGGACATAAGCCTAAGAAACAATTAGGGCTAGAAGGTTCATACCTTCTATGTAAAAGAATCCAGCAAGAGACAGAAAGGATGGTCAGATAGGAAAAAAAACTAGGAGAATGGTGTCCCAACACCTTAAACAGAAGTAAAGCCATATAGAATATCAAAAGTGAAGGAGAATTCAGAATGAGAAAAGGCCATTGGACTTGGCAATTAAAAGATGATTGATAACTTTAAAGAAAGTAGTTACCATGAAATGATAAAGCTAGAATCCAGACTGTACAGTTAAGAAGAGAAGAAAGTGGAGGTGCTTTGGTATATGAGGGGTTTAACTAAAAAGGGCAAAAGAGATATAGGATGATACCTAACAAAGTTGAAAAGATCAAAAAAGAACTGCTGAATTTTTTTTTTTTTAGGATTGCAGAGAGATGGGGATGTTTGTAGGCAGTAGGAAATGAGCCAGTAAAGAAGAATTGAAAATAAGTAAAAGAGTGGGCATGACAGCGGGGGCAGTGTATTAGAGGAAACCACAGGGAATGGGATCTCTTGAATCAGTAGAGGGGTTAGCTTTGGTAACAAGCCACTTTGTCATGTAAAATAGGAGTCAAAGAGAAAAATGAGGAAGAGGGGAGAAAAGGTAGTTCACAGCAAAGGGCCTAAAATTTTTTCTGTAAAATATGAGGCAAAGATGTCAGTTGAGAAAGTACAGGAGGTTTGATGAGGGAAGAAAAGGTTTAGAAGAGTCATTATGGAGAGTAGGATAGTGTTATGGGCCAGAACTCTTGTACTTGAAACAAGGATTCTTACAAGGTGCTATGTGGAATTGATAAGACAATGGTTATCTAATTTAGCACGGTGATTAATAGTTCTCTAGTTCAGTACGTGTACTTAGTACTTAATATAGTTCCACAAGATTCACACCTATGATAAAGTAATTAGAATAGAGCATATAAGCTGGAACAAACTCAGCCAGGGAGGGACTCAGAGACAGATTCATTTCATCTCACATCACCAAGGTGACTGGCCTATCCTCCTGCACTGCATTTCCTCCACTGAGACCAAATCCTGTCTGAAAGCCCCCAGGAAGCTAGCCGAGCCCCAGGCAAGGAGAAATACACCTGGCTATTCTTGTGGTGATTAATAATTACAAACCCAAAAAGAAGGCTGTCCCAGAGACTGCCAGAAAACCAAACAGAACACTACATTATGGCGCCTGAACATGGGACAGAAGATAAGAAGAATTACAAGAAGAACCAGAGCTGTACGTGAGAAGGATCCTTCCAGAGTTAAAGAAGAAGAGCCGGGTAAGACTTTATTAGTCAGGGTAATTAAATGGGCCAACACATTAAAGGGCCAAGTCAGGAGACTGATGAGAAACTTAAATGCCTTTTTTGACTACAATCCTCTAATCTATTTGAAAGTTTGCCTTGATCAACACCTGCTCCAACCATCCAGAAGTGATAGTGCTGCTTGCATTCTTCAGTGTGCAGACCAAGCTGCAGGGGGAAAATAACAGCAAAAAACAAAAAAAAAAAAAAAAAAACGAGGAATTGTTAAGGGACAGGTCAATTCTCCAAGAGCCTCCAGAGCTGTGGGTCATAACATTTGAAGGAGTTGCAAGGCAGCCTTTGCTGATACAGGTGTTGTAGACTGGAAATGAGATAAATTGAGGGCAGAGAGAAGAGAGGTCAGACAATACAACAGTCTCTCAGTCAGAGAACAGCAATTGCCTCCCAGTCTCCTTGTATCATCCTCTCACAAGAGGAGATCCATTCTAGATTGGATCTCTAAGCAGCCACTGTCAGGTAGCTCCCATGTACTCCAACAGCTCTCCCATGTATTCTAACAGGACAGTGAGTTAATCAAAGAGGTAACTGCTTAGGATCCATGAGGGCCCAGTAATTTGTAGTGGACCTATTCAGAACAATTGCATGATTTTATCCAATTCCATTCAGCAGCATGTGGATAGAAGTAAAGTTGACAATGGTGGGAATGAGACAATGGCTGGTATAATCGGATATATGATAAGAAGGTTAGGGATTCAGGAGAGAATGATAATGTAAAATAGAATTGGTTCACCAACAGATCAAAATAAGGAGAAAAGGCGAAGGTGGCTAGTGCAGAGGAGATGGAGTAGGAGAGAATTTAGGGGATTAGAGGTCACAGTGTAGACCAAAAATAGGGTTTTTATAAAGAAAATAGGAGAAATGAAAAGGTTGGATAAGGAGATTTCAGAATTTTTGAACATAGAACAAGAAGTGCTACATGTAATGAGAAAATAGAGATTCAAAGAAATTAAATGATTTGTATGTGTCTAAATCCCATCATTAATGACACCTGGGTTCAGGGCTTTATCCAGTATAATATGCCATCTCAAGAAAGGAAATTCAGCAGATTGAGATTGATTGGGATTGAAGAGGCAGGTAATAAGAAGGAATGTCTATTTCACATAAAGCAGAACCATATATGTGAGCAATGGCAAATTGAGAATGGGCAATAAGGTTTACAGTGAATATGGTTTACAGTGAATATATGAATGAGTAGTAGTGTAAAATAAGGCTAATGAAGTTTAAGTTGCAATCAGATGTGGACAGTTTTATGTGAGACAATAAGTTTATATTTTATTCAGTGTATATTTTATTCAGATGCTCAGTGTGATGTGATTATGTAATGATCTAATGGTTCTCTAGTTGGCACATGCTTAGTGTGCTGTAATGCTGTAATCATACTGAGATATTTAAGGGCTGAGAGGACTGGAAATGAAGACTCTCCATGTTTGACCATCCTGGTGCCTCTCCTGCCTACTTCACTCCTCCACTAAGACCAAGACTGGTCCCGAGATCCTCCCAAGAGCTAGTCTAGACAGTATATTTTTGGCACCCCAATTTGGGGGTTCTAGAAAGCACACTATATTTTGGCGCTCAAACAAGGACATCCAGAAGGACACTACATTTTGGTGCCCAATGTGGAGCACTATAGAGGACACTACACTCAAAAGATTGCTTAAGATAACAAATGTGAAATATTGTACAAAAGTAAAAATTTCAGCTTTTAAACTGAAAATATAAGCCACAATTAGAAAAAATTCTAGAATTTTTCTTAGAAAAAAACTCATCATTTATTAACACACATTCATTAAGTACTTATTATATTGTGGAACTAAGGATAAAATTTTTAAAAGTATAAACTGAAACAATCCCTGCTAATAAAGAATTTTCATTCTATTTGGATACAAATTATTAACATACTTGAATTTATACATAATGTATGCAGAGTGAATCCAGCGTAGTTTGAGGATCAAGAAAGGCTTACTGATTGAAAATATCACTAGAGTCTAATCTAAGAGGGAGCCCAAGATTTCTAGCAACCATGACCATGAAGGTGCAAAAGTTCTGAGGATTTTTGACCTCCAAAGGTAGTCTTATAAGGAAAAGCCTTAGGAGCATGGCCCTAAATGTTACAATAACCAAGGAAGGCACTCCCACCCTTAGCTCCCTCTCAGCTCAAATCTTTCCAACCGTGAGAAGTTTTATAGAAACTTTAACAGGTACTAAATAATCCCAAAAGAGTATTTTGCACACTGTGGGAGGACTGTTGCAGTCACAGGTTAATGTTATTGCCATGTGAGCTGAGCTTGATTAAAGTTTGCTGAGCTGGAGGGCAGAAATCCAAGGCAGCTAGAGAATCAAAACAGTAAAGAACATCTCAGGCTGTCTTTGGCTTGTTTGGAAATAAGTCCAGAGACTGGTTCAGAGTCTATCCCATACTTAGTCTTCTCTGAAATAAAGATCTTTAAAACTTTTACTTTTTTAAGTCATTTAAAGAATACAATTAGTCTATGTTATCAATTATCCGCACCCTCTCAAAATTTAGAAAATTAGTGTTTCCCTCTGAAATTTATCAAAGTAGGTACTGAGCTGACACCCTCAAGATACAGTCAGAATCAAAAACACTTGCCTTGTTTTTCTAGCTAGCACACAGTGACCACTTAATAAATGCTGCTTTATTGACTAGCTGTTTAGTGTAGATCCTGTCATGAGTATTTTCAAACAATAATAAAAACAAATATAAAAATATAGGGTTGAAGGTCCAAAGCTAGGAGGAACCTCAGAAGTCATCTAGTCTGACTCCTGAGATGAGGAAAATCCAATTCATTAAACATCTATTAGGCACCTGTTTTGTGCCAGGCATTGTGCCAAGAGCTTAGAGATATTTAAAAAAAAAAGGGCAAAGGACAATCTTCAAAGAGCTTACAATTTAATAGAGACCTGGAAAGTAGTAAGCAAGCATTGAAAGTCAAGATTTGAATCTAAGTCTTCTGTAAGTGTTCTTTCCAGGGCTTTTTATATGTTGAAGATTTTCCTTCTCAGAGCAACAGATCAATGCAGTGGGCCTTGCAAAAGGAAATCTGTCAGTTTAGCTCAAGGATCCTGGAGGTCAATGTTTCTGTACCATGCTTGTCTCTCCTTTGAAGAAAGGCACATCAAAGATCTACTCTGGTTTTGCCTTTTTATCCTTTGTCATTTATATCTGATTTTAAGAGCATTGCAACTGACACAATTTACACAATGACAATAGCCAGTCTAGGAATATTTTGTTCTATATCGTGTGGGGCAAACAATGTGATTTCTCAGAAACTTTCTGCTAAAGTAAGAGAAGCCTTAGGCCTCAGTTTTGCTTTCTTAGAAATCATGTGATCTTGAAGAAAGTTAACTTTTTTATGTAGTTATCTCATCCATTATCTCCCCACCCTCCAAATAAGGGAAAAGTAATCACAAGAACCAATCTAGACTAAAAGCTTTCCATAGGGGAGTTTCTTGGAAGGGGTTGGGCAGTGCTCGTTTTTTTTAAAATCACACTCTCCTTTCTGTATTTTGGCTCTCCTCATTCTGGACTTCCAGGAGTGGGACTTCCCACTTCTCAGGAGATTCTAATAAAAACTTTCTACCTTCATTTTGAGAGGTCTCTGTGTAGTCAATTTGAGTTAGGGCCTCTGTACCCCACACATATATCATAGTAGAAAGAGAGAAAGCATATCATGGTGGTTAGAGAGATAGTTTCAAATATAAGAAATCCTGGGTATTTTGTTTTTGACACATAACAAGTGTGTAGCCCTTGCACACACACTTTTTTGGAAATTTTGGAAAACCAGGAAACTCTCTAACCTCCAAAATGCAGAAGAGGTATCCATCTGCATTGTTGAAGGACAGTTCCATCATTAGGAGTTCCCTATGCCAAGGATATCTTAGAACTGGTCCCACCTCCTTTCTTCTTTACTCCCTTCCCTACACAGAAGAAAACCAGATAATTCCTATGTCATTTATTTTTCATTTAATTCCAATGACTGATACTGCCTGTCCAGACCATTCTCATGAAACAGAAATAGCCCTGAATTTAGAATTAAAGAAGCTAGTTTCAAATCTTCCTCACCATATGACCTCAAACGAACCATTTACTTTTCTGGACCCTTGCTTCTTCTTTTGTAAAATGAAATTAACCTCCAAAATGGCTTTAAGCTCTAATTATATGATTTTATAATTCTCCTACTCACTCCAATTTATAACCAGAGTCATCACTGACTCTACATTCTCCTTTATCAGTTAGTAGTGCAATAGCTACAGATCTAGGCCTAGAATAAGGAAGAGCTAAATTCCAATCCAATCTCAGATACTCTCTCTGCTTTAGTTTCCTCAAATGTAAAATGGGAATAATAATAGCACCTACTTTCCAGGGTTGTGGTGAAGACCAAATGAGATAATAGTTGTAAAATCCTTAGCTCAGTGCTTGGTATATATTTAGGTATTTAATAAATGCTTTCTTGTTCCTCATTCTTAATCAATTACCAAGTCTTGTTGATTTTATAATATAACATCTCTCAAATCCCTTTCTTTTCTCTACTAAGATGGTCACCATTCTAGTTCAGGTCTTTATTACCCTCCCTGAATTATTTTAGTAACATTTCAATTGACATAGCATTCTATGTCCTTCCCCAATGCATCTGCCACAATAATCTTTCTTTTTTTTTTTTTTCTTTTAGGCAATTGGAATTAAGTGACTTATCCAGGGTCACACAGCTAGGAAGTGTTAAAGTGTCTGAATATGGATTTGAACTCAGGATCTCCTCACTCTGGGGCTAGTATTCTATCCACTATACTATCTTTCTTAAACATAGGTTTGATCTCCTCTACAAGAACTTTCAGTATTTCCCTGTTGACTATAGAATAAAGTACAAAGTCATTCATTAGCATTTAAGAACCCTAGAAAATTTGATTCTTGACTATCTATTTAAGGATAGTGGTGGTGCAGTAAATAGAGCCTGATTCCTGATTCTTTTTTCATATGTTCAAATCCAACCTCTGACACTTACTAGTTATGTAACCCTAAGCAAATCACTTAATCCCATTTGCTTCAGTTTCCTCATTCATAAAATTATCATAAAATCAAAAGGAAATGAAGGAAATGGCAAAACACTCTAATATCTCTGCCAAGAAAATTTCAAATGGCATCATGAAGATTCAGACACAAATGAAGAAATACCTATCCAGATATCTCTGACATTCTCTCCCAACTGTCTTTCATGTATGAAGTTTCAGAGGTCATTCAGCCAATAAGGAAACATTTGCCCTTATATGTATGTTGGGTCATTCAGCTGTCTTTCAAGAAACCACCCAACCTTCTTGGACAGGGGTGTTACAGTCATCTAAAATTATAATCAGACGATGGTTATAGAACTCAAATACTTCTATGATACCATAGTCCACATGATTCCATCAAACTCTTTACTGGTTACATGTTTCTGGGCAAATCACTTAGTCTATCAGTTCCCCAGTCAGCTCTCTAAGACTGAAGATTGCATAGTTGATTCTAATCTGTATTCACATATGGAGTTTTCTCATGCTTAGGCCTATATTCTCTACATCTATGAAATCTTGGGTCTGGAAAAAAATAATAAATAGAGCTTTAGTGTTCATTAATCTGTATACAGGTTATATTCCCTCAATGAGTCACAGAACCAGAGCTAGAAGTCACTTCAAAGTCTATCTACTACAACCCCCTCATTATATAGATGAGAAAAGTGAGGCCTTGAGTGTTTATTATACAGAGAATAATAACCATAGTGCTTACTAAGGTTCAGGAACTTTGCATCAGAGCTGGGATCTGAAGGCAGGTCTTTGGATTTCAGAACTAATGTTTTTCTCACTATGCCATTATTAAGTTGCTTCATTTTTGCCTTTATATCCCTAAAACCAAACATAGTATCAATATAAAAACAGCATAGTAAATGTTTAATAAATGTTTGTTGATAACCTTTTAAAATATCCAAAATTTTTTGTTTCAGTAAAAACAGGTTGGTCAAACACATTATCTTGAAAGATTCTTCCAAGCCTGTCATTCTAGGATTCTCTGAATACTGGCAGATCATTCATTTTCAAACTTTTTGTCTGTAAAATAAATGTCACTGACAGCTGGATGAGCTGCTTATCTGTGAACAACCAGAGCTCTTCTCTCCACCCCCACAGCTACTATACAAATGCTCTGGTGCAGAAATGTTCAGATCCTGAATTAAAAGATGAGTCAAGCTGTTCCTGATAGAGATGATGGCAACAATTCGTTGCACCATCCAGGTTTCTCCCAAACTAAGAATCAGCAAAGCCATAAAACTCCAGGCAGAACTTGCTTATAACCTAAATAAAGGAACAGAGGCTTATCAGTCATCTCAGTCTTGCCTGACATCAGTGACCAGTGACATAAAGGCCTGCTGATGAGACTTAATCATTCACATACAAAGTATTTCTCTTCTTGGACTTACATGGATGAGGCAGAAAGTTCTTTGCCCATCGCTGGAATCCTCCATCTGTCCCGTGGGAAGTCCTAAGTGAGAACTGTTCTCTATTCTTGCCATCTCCTATTATCCATCCTGTTCCTGTTTGAGTATGTCCATTTAATACAGTTGTCAGCAACTCATTATAATAATTATGACAGCTAACATTTGTATGGCATTATCTTTTTCTGTTTGTCACTACAATCTAGTAAGGGAACTGTTATTTTTTTAATCAGAATATTTATATATGTATATTTGTATATATATATATATTCATATATACATTAATATATATACACATATTATGTTTGTATGTATTGGTGAGGCATTAGAGGATAAGGGACTTGCCAAGGATCACTCAGCTATTAAGTGTCAAGTGTCTGAGGTCTCATTTGAACTCAGATCCTCCTGACTCCAGGCCTGGTACTCTCCCCATTGCACCACCTAGCTACCCCAGAAAGCTGCTATTATTATATCCATCCTATGGATGACGAACTGAAGCTCAGAGATTTTAGGTAAGTATTAGAGAAAGGATTATAACCCAGGTCCTCCTGACCCCAAATCCAGCACTCTTTCTGCTAGTGAAATGAAATCTGTATATGAGTTATATATTATGGACTATACATGCCTATCAATTTTTTAAATAATTATAACTTTTTATTGACAGAACCCATGCCTGGATAATTTTTTTACAACATTATCCCTTGCATTCACTTCTTCTTCTTCTTCTTTTTTTTTTTAATAACTTTTTATTGACAGAACCCATGCCAGGGTAATTTTTTACAACATTATCCCTTGCATTTCTGTTCCAATTTTTCCCCTCCCTCCCTCCACCCCCTTCCCCAGATGGCAAGCAGTCCTATACATGTTAAATATGTCACAATATAGATACAATATATGTGTTGCATTCACTTCTGTTCCGACTTTTCCCCTCCCTCCCTACACCCTCTCCCCCAGATGGCAAGCAGTCCTATACATGTTAAATATGTCACAGTATATCCTAGATACAATATATGTGTGCAGAACTGAACAATCCTCTTGTTACACAGGGAGAATTGCATTCAGAAGGTAAAAATAACCCAGGAAGAAAAACAAAAATGCAAACAGTTTACATTCATTTCCCAATATTCATTTTCTGGGTGTCACTGCTTCTGTCCATCATTGATCAATTGAAACTGAGTTAGATCTTTTCTTTGTTGAAGAAATCCACTTCCATCAGAATACATTCTCATACAGTATCGTTGTTGAAGTATATGATCTCCTGGTTCTGCTTATTTCACTCAGCATCAGTTCATGTAAGTCTCTCCAAGCCTCTCTGTATTCATCCTGCTGGTCATTTCTTACAGAACAATAATATTCCATAACATTTATATACCACAATTTACCCAACCATTCTCCAATTGATGGGCATCCATTCATTGTCCAGTTTCTAGCCACTACAAAAAGGGCTGCCACAAACATTTTGGCACATATAGGTCCCTTTCCCTTCTTTAGTATCTCTTTGGGGTATAAGCCCAACAGTAGCACTCATGCATATCAATTTTGATAGAAATGCTAGGTCAGTCAATTCTGCCTAACCCTTAAGTAGCTGAGTAGTCACAGAATCTCAGAGTGGGAAGAATCCTCAGAAGTCATCTCTAGAGCAATCCATTGAAACAGAGATCTTCCCTATAACATCTCTAACAAGTAACAACTGGAAGGCTTTCAGTTATTACAGCTGGATTCTCAAAACTTCACTTACAGAGTTAATTATGTCCAAGGTTAGAGGATTCAAAGGAAATAGGTGATACAAATACATGCACATATGCACAATACATATTTGTATATATACACATATATAACAGAGAGATATACATATATAGATACAGAAAAATAGAGAGAGAGAATGTGTAATAAATATAGTGTTTCTTGGAAACCTGTGTTGGTTTATCCTACAGGCATCCCTGGTTCAATAAGTCACACTTAAAATAATCATTCGAGACTATGATTTCTGGATTGCTGCCCCTTCTACCTCTGAACCCCTCCCACTTCTCTCTACAACTTGAAAAAGGCTGACCAGACAGTAATAATAATAAAATAAGTTAATTGTGCCTCAGTTTGCTTTTTAGTTATTTAGTGTCTACTATATGCATGAAGGGACAATGAGTCATAATAGATTAAAAGCTGGCCTCAAAATCAGGAAGATCTGGATTCAAAACCCCCTTCTAACACATAGTAACTGTGTGACCTTCAACAAGTCTCTTAACTTCTTAATGTTGTAACTAGCCATCTAAAACTAAAACGTTCAGAGAAAGTATCTCATTATATTAGTAGAAGAAGTTTATTCATCCAAGAATTCTCTATACCAGTGAAATCATAGGGGATACTAACAGTCCCTATTCCTATGAGAAAAGCATTATTCTAGACCCCAAGGATACAAAGAAAAAAAAAAAAAAAAAAACGAAACAGTCATTGTTTATCAGATGCTTACATTCTCCTGTACAGCATATACAGAGTATATATAAACTTATGGGGTGGAATATAGCAACAAGAACAATCAGAAAAGGTTTCACAGAAAAGATGGTACTAAGGTGAACCTTAAAAGAAGCCAGGAATGCTAAAAGTCAGAGTTGAAAAAAAAAGTACTTAAATAATATCTCTATGGTGATGATTCTCAAATCAACCTGTCCTCCCCCAGTCTCTCTGCTGACCACCATTCTCACATCTTCAACTGCATTTAAGCATTCAAACAAAACTCTGCAAGAAGAAATAATTAGAGATTGATTTTAAATAACTAGGCAATATAAAATACCTGGGAATAAACCTACCAAAACAATCCCAAAAATTATATAAACAAAAGTATAAAAAACTATGCAAATAAAATAAGTTGTAAATTATTGGAGAAAATATTAACTTCATGGGTAGGCAGGGTCAATATAAAAAAAATGACAACTTTACCTAAATTAATTTATATGTCCAGGAGATATCTTAAACTTAATATGTCCAAAATGGAATTTAATATCTTTCCACCAGACTCTTCCTCACCTCCTACCTTTCCTGTTACTTTAGAGGACAATACCATTCTTCGAAACCCTCAAGCTCACAATCTAAGAGTCATCCTGGACTCCTCACTTTTTCATCCTCCATATCCAAGTTGTTGATTTTGAAATATTTCTCAATATTTCCCATTTATCCTATAAATAGTCTGTTTTGTATATATTTGTTTGTATTTTGTATTCTCCATTAGATTGTAAGCTTTGTGAGAACAAAAAATGTCTTTTGAATTTTTTCTTTATTCCAGTATTTAACACAGTTCTCATCACATTGTAGACTGGGAGTGTTGGTAGTCTTAGGAGGGAGAACAAATGAACTTCAGTTTGGACATATGTAAAATTTGAAAGCAAGGAGTCTCAGCTTCCTGAGTTCAAATCTAGCCTCAGATACTATATAAGCAAGCCACTTAATTCTGTTTGCCTCAGTTCTCTCAACTATAAAATGAGCTGGAGAAAGAAATGGCAAACTGCTCCAATATCTTTGAAAAGAAAACCCCAAAATATATATCTTTTTGAAACAAAGAAAGGAAAAGAAGAGAGAAACTTCTTTACAGAACCATTTGGTTCTGTCAGGATGGGGGGAGGCCATAAATTCTTACTAAAAGGCAGAGTCAGGATGTTTGAATAAACAGAAGTAAAGATGTCAATGAGGTATCAGGGATAGTCTTATCTTTTGGAATATTTTGGAGGGGATCATGTCATAAATTCTTGAGGGCAGAAGGAGTTAGGAGCCAAGAAGTCTGATCTCCCCCTCGTCTTGAGTTTCACGTTGACAATTTATAGCCTTAGGGCAAATGGTCCTCAGTCTTAATGGACCAGAGGGAGGTGGTTTACAACTAAGGGGATTGAGGCAGAACAGTTAAGGAAACTGAGGTATAACAATTCAGGGAAACTCAGTCAGGGCAATAAGGGAAACTAGTGCAGGGAAACTGAGATAGAAAAGTTCAAAGAGACTGTGGCAAAACAGTAGGACCGAGGATACCAGAAGATAACAAATAGAAAGCCACATAACTGCTAACAACTGTCCATATATCATGACTCTACTGGAGGGGGTAATACAGATTTACAATTTACAAGGTATGCTCACTACCCATCCAAGAAAAGGTAACTGCTATGGCTCTCCCAGAACTGATTTAGCTCAGGTAGTTTCTGGAATAGTTCTCTAGAGAGCAAAAACACAATTAGGCTTACTGTTTCTCTGTATAATGGCCTGTATAACCAATCTCTGTATAACCCCTCTCCCAGAAATATCTCCTCTCTACCTTTTCCAAAGGAAATAAACTTCCTAGGTATTCTTTCTTAGATTTCTTCTTGAATCTTACTTAGATTCAGTTCAATTCAATAAGGATTCATTAAATACCTACTGTATGCACAGCATTATGCTAAGCACTGGAGACCAAAGAAAAAAACTAAAATATTCCCTGCCTTCAAGAAGCTTAAGGGAATAGAAAAGGGAATTAACAACTGGGCAACCAGGAAAAGATTCATGCAGGAAATAATGCCTAAGCTCTGAAGAAAACTAGGGGTTTTAATAGATAAAGGTAAAAAAGAATTATATTTCAAATATGAGAGTGGAGAGCGGAAAAAGAGTACCTAATAAGGTACAAAAGAAAGAATTAGAATGCCATGTACAGGAAACAACTAGCAGCCCAGTTTGATTGGAAAAGAGAACATATAATATTAAATAAGGCTAAAAAGGAAAGTGTATGACTTACTGTGGATGGTTTTAAATGCCAGATGGAAGATTTTGTATTTTATCTTCAAGCCAAAGGAGCCACTGAAGATATAGGGAAATGATATGGTCCAATCTGTTTTTAAAATATCAGTTTGGCAGCTATTGGTTACCTTGGAAAGTATAGAAGTCAGAAGAAGGGAAAGCAGTTAGTAAGCTATTACAAAAGTACTGATAGAAGGCAATGAGAGAATGAACTAAGGAAGATGTATGAATGAATAGAAGAGGAAAGATGCCAGAGATGTGATATACATACACAACACTTGACAACTATTTGACTGTACAGGTTAAAGGAAAGAAAAGTCAGGAAGAGACAGAAGTTGAGAGCATGAGTGACTTTGATGTCCTTAAAAGTCATTTAGGGGTAGATGACTAGCAAATAATTGGTAACGTAAGACTGGAATACAGAAAAGATTAAGCTTGCATGTATTGATTGTGAGCCAAATATCCTACAAACATCTTGTTTGTATGCAATTACTTACATGTTGTCTCCTCCATTTGACTGTGAGTTGCTTGAAAATAGGAACTGTTTTGTCTTTTTTCCCCAGTATTTAGCATGTGGTAGATGCTTAATACATGTTTATTTACTGACTGCACATTTAAGGACTAAATATATAGATATTAGAGTCAGCTGAATAAAATTACAACTGAACTCATAAGATTGCCAAGGGAAAGAATGAGGAAATAGAAGAAAAGTGGGTTCAAGAACCAGAGCCTGAGGCTGCCCATGATTGACAGGGTCTTAGTGGGTGGGAAAGGGATGCTGATTCAGCAAAAACTGGCAAATAAGAGACAAGACAAAGCAGTGCCACAGAAGCTGAAGGGAGAATGTTCAGGAGGAAGAGGTAGTTGACAATGTCAAAAACTTGCTCAAGAAAAAAAATAACTCAAATTTTTCAAAATTTGCAGGCTGCAAAGAAATGGTTCTGATCCATTTCCACATTTGAAAGCAGAGAGAAAGTCATTTTGGTTTCAAATTAGCTGGCTTTCTGGCTCTTTCTCACTCAGATTCAGTGTGTTCTTCAGATTTTCATCTGAATTTGCCATAAATAATAATAATCCATAATTCCATAGTACTTTAAGGATTTCAAAATACTTTACTCACAATCCTATGAAGTAGATAGTCTGAGTATATGTTTTATAGATGAAAACTCTGAAATTCTGAAATGTCTAGTGACTTATCTAGAATCACACACTATTAAGTGCCAAAGCGATCAAATTTAGACCAATTGAATGCAAGACTTCACCATTCCGTAACTCTGCTATATTTTCCCCATTTTTTATGTATCCCCACTGCTTAGCACAGAGCCAGCATGTAGTAAGCATTTAATAAATGTTTATTAATTGACTGATGATATCCCAGATTCTGTGCAACAACAAAGTGTCAATCAACAAGCATTTCTTAAAGTCTTTGAAAATATAATAAACTAATTAACAAAGAAAAAATGCCATTTATATCACTACTTTTTGTGGCAGGAAATTAAGTAGATGTCTACCAGTGGGAGAATAACTAAATAACTGTAGCACCTAACTCTATTGAAAGATACTACGTTGTAAAAAATAATGAACATAATGAATTGTTGGAGTTCTTGTTCTTCTTTATAAATAATAATTTAAGAAGGTTCTCTCTGGGTGAAGAGATGCAGGTTTCTTGGGGAGGTTTTCTTGGAGGCAGCTTTAGTATCAGTTGAAAGTAATAATCACCTCAAAACTCAGCCAGGTGATAAAAGTTCAGATCTTTTATTGTCTCTAATATAGCCCGGTTAGGTTAGAGCCCTCCGAATGTCTCCAAATCCAAAGGTTTTGTCCTTCAGCCTCTGCCTCTGCTTTCTTCAGCCTCCAGCCAGCATAAAGATGGAATGAACCTCTTGTCTCCTTCACTTGGGGCTCTGCTAGCTTTCTGGTGAGTCTTTCAGACCAGCTTGGTCTCAGTGGGGGGAGTGCAGGAGCCCAGCCACCAACCACAGTGGTGTGAGATGAAGATGAATCTGGTTGTTCTGCTGAACTCTCGTCTCATAGCTTCTTCCTCTGAAAACTCTTCTTCTGGCACCAGCCAGCAAGTGGAAAATATTCTCTCTTGCCTTGGAGAGAGGGCTTCTGGCATAATTCTGCTGAAATCTGACTGAGAGCTTCTGTCTGTTTCTTTTATACAAGAGGGAGGAATTGTGGGATACGAGAGAGAGGGATTATGGGTTTTCTCCCATAGTGCTCTCTGGCCCTAAGAGCTTTAAGAGAGGTGTGAATTCACAAAATTACAAAGTTTACTTTGTGAAACTCCCATACTTGTGAACTCCAATGAGTAAAGGTGTGAACACAAGCCTTAATTAGTTCTACTTAGTACCTTGTTTCAGTTTCTGGCCCAAACATCTTCTTGTAAGATCAGATCAATAATCTATCAACTCTAATGAGTTAGCAGTTTGTAAAGATTCCAACATCTTCCCCTTTCTTTTGTTTTAGAACATAGGGTGGTCATAACCTCCCTGATTTCTCAAGGAGGTGAGAACCCCACCTAAAAGGTGATGACGCCTTCCCTGACATCTCAGGAAGGGAGATGAAAACACCAAAGGAAATAGGAAGTCAAATCAGATTAGCGGGTTTCTGAAGGGACTCACTTGAAACAGGTACAGGGAGCCAAGATGGCGGAGCAGGCACACACAACTCTCTAAGCTCCTCTCATTACCCTCATAACCAAATATTTAATCCAGCCTCAAAAATAACTCTTCACTGCTTAAATTCATGAAAATAAGAAGCACTACAACTTACCAGCCGATCCGGAAGCTCGCCAGGAAAGTTTGTCTTGAGGGGCCAGGAACAGACTAGCACAGGCAGTGAGAGGCTAGCTTCCTGAGCAGACCAGGGGCGGGGGTGATCTCTGTGGCTAGAGAAGATATAGGGACCACTCTGCTATAGGCTAACTGCTCTACCTTGATTACAAAGCAGTAAACTGGCAGAGAAGTTAAAGCCTAAAACAGAGGGTCCTCTAAAAAACACCAGAACCTAATGAGATCTGGCTGTAACCCCTCAAACCCGGAAGTGACTCAGGCAGACTTTACCGCAGGCCTGTGGCCACATCCGGCAGTTCGGGGCTTTTGCGGGGGCAGTTACTAATCTGCACAACAGTGGGGCACAGCCTGGGCAGCTATAATCGGCAGTGTGGGGGGCTCGGCCTGGGGCAATAGAACTTCCCCAGCAGACTGTGCTCCCCCGGGCAGACACTTCCTGTCCCTGCAAATCCATTCACTGCTCAGCTGCTAATACCCACAGCCCCAGGGCAGGGTTTGGCTTGAGAAGTGAAACTCTCACTGCTAAGTGTTTAGCCCCAGGGCAGTCATTATCTCACACAGCTGAGGTTCTTTGAAAGGCACTTTCCCAGCCCAGCCCTGCAGGCCTGAGTTACTTTCTGGTAGGGAACTCTTTCCCAGAGCATTCCAGTACCTCGCTGCTTTCGTAGCCGGTCGACAGGACAGCTAACCCGTCCATATACCTTTCACTGCTCTGCAGAGGAAGCTGGTAACCTCCTGGCTCTGAAGGCAGACCTTACAGGCTTTAACAAAATGAGTAAAAAAAATCAAAAGAACGATTGATACTTTCTACCCAGAAAGAGAACAGCTTTTCAACCCTGAAGAGACTAATAGCAGACAGTCTCCAGACGATTGTTGATCTCCAATACAAAAGGCTCTCCTAGAAGAGACTATTCAAAACCTTAAAAGAGAGCTAGAAGAAAAATGGGGAAAGGAAAGAGAAGCTATGCAAAAGAGTACAGAAAAGGCACATAACTCATTAAAAGAAAAATGTGATAAAGTGGAAAAAGAAAACAACTTCCTGAAATGTGAATTGGAAAAGGTAAAAAACAGAGTTTGCGAATTGGAAAAAGAAAATGACTCACTAAAAAAAAAATTAGTGAAATGGAAAAAAATTCCATAATGCAAAACAACTCAATTGGACATATACAAAAAGAAGTAAAAAAAGCTAATGAAGAAAATAACTCACTAAAAATTAGAACTGAACAAATAGAAATGACTGATTCATTGAGACATCAAGAATCAGTCAAGCAAAACCAAAAAAATGAAAGATTGGAAAAAAATGTCAAATATTTACTGGGAAAAACAACAGATCTGGAAAATAGATCTAGGAGAGATAACCTGAGGATCATTGGACTACCCGAAAATTATGATGAAAAAAAGAGCCTAGATACTATTTTACAGGAAATCATCAAAGAGAACTGCCCAGAAGTAATAGAACCAGAAGGGAAAATAGGCATTGAAAGAATTCATCGAACACCTTCTGAAAAAGACCCTAAAATAAAGACTCCAAGGAATATTGTGGCCAAACTTCAGAATTTCCAGACTAAAGAAAAAATTTTACAAGCAGTCAGGAAAAAACAGTTCAAATACCGAGATGCCACAATAAGGGTCATGCAAGATCTGGCTGCCTCAACATTAAAGGATCGAAGGGCCTGGAATCAGATATTCCAAAAGGCAAAAGAACTTGGAATGCAGCCAAGAATAAACTATCCAGCTAAGCTGAGTATTTTTTTCCACCGAAGAAGATGGATATTTAATGAAATAGAGGAATTCCATCTGTTTCTAAGGAAAAAACCAGACTTAAAACAAAAAATTTGATCTCCAACAACAGGAATCAAGAGAAGTAGAAAAAGGTAAAAGGAACTCTTGAGAACTGTATTTCTGTTGTGAATATACATAAAAATCATATGTATAATTTGATTTTACCGATATAACATAAAAAAGGGAAGTAGAAATGGAAAGGGGACAGTGCCAGAAAAAGGGAAGAAGGGAGATAAAAAGAGGGTAACTACATGCGACAATGAGGCAGAGGAAACCTATCATATATGAGGGAACTTAGAGAGGGGGAGGAACATTGTGTGAATCCTACTCTCATCAGAGTTGGCTCAAAGAGGAAACAATTGACATATTTGTTTTACACAGATTCTTCTCTCACTTCATTAAAAAGTGGGAGAGGAAAAGGGAGAAGGAAAAAGAGTAATAAGGGAAGGGTACAAGAAAGGGGAAGGGATTCCAAGGGAGGAGGGAGGGATACTAAAGAGGGAGAGCTGCGCGACATTAGTGGGATCAATAGGGAAGAAGGGAAGGAGGGCAAGAAAAAGAAAAGTATAATCTGGGGATATTAGGATGGCAGGAAATGCAGAATTGGTTATTTTAACCGCAAATGTGAATGGGATGAACTCTCCCATAAAGAGGAGGTGGATAGCAGACTGGATCAAAAGTCAGAACCCTACAATCTGTTGTTTACAGGAAACACATTTAAAACAGGGAGATACATATAGACTAAAGGTAAAAGGCTGGAGCAGAATCTATTATGCTTCAGGTGAAGTCAAAAAAGCAGGGATAGCCATCCTTATCTCAGATCAAGCAAAAGCAAAGATTGATCTAATTAAAAGAGATAAGGAAGTAAACTATATCTTGCTCAAGGGTACTATAGAGAATGAAGCAATATCAGTATTAAACATATATGCACCAAGTGGTATTGCATCTAACTTCCTTAAAGAGAAGTTAAGAGAGTTGCGAGAAGAAATAGACAGCAAAACTATAATAGTGGGAGATCTCAATCTTGCACTCTCAGATTTAGATAAATCAAATCACAAAACAAATAAGAAAGAAATTAAAGAGGTAAATAGAATATTAGAAAAATTAGGTATGATAGATCTCTGGAGAAAACTGAATGGTGACAGAAAGGAGTATACTTTCTTCTCAGCAGTTCATGGAACCTACACAAAAATTGACCATATATTAGGACATAAAGACCTCAAAATTAAATGCAGGAAGGCAGAAATAGTAAATGCTTTTTTTTTCAGATCACAACGCAATAAAAACTACATTTAACAAAAAGTTAGGTGTAAATAGACCAAAAAGTAATTGGAAACTAAATAATCTCATCTTAAAGAATGATTGGGCGAAACAGCAAATTATAGACACAATTAATAATTTCACTCAAGATAATGACAACAATGAGACATCATCAAAATTTATGGGATGCAGCCAAAGCAGTAATAAGGGGAAATTTTATATCCTTAGAGGTTTACTTGAATAAAATAGAAAAAGAGAAGATCAATGAATTGGGCCTGGAACTTAAAAAGTTAGAAAAAGACCAAATTAAAAACCCCCAATCAATTACTAAACTTGAAATTCTAAAATTAAAAGGAGAAATTAATAATATAGAAAGTAAAAAAACTATTGAACTAATAAATAAAACTAAGAGTTGGTTTTATGAAAAAAAAAACAATAAAATTAATAAACCTTTGGTAAATCGGATTAGAAAAAGGAGGGAAATCAAATTGGCAGTCTTAAAAATGAAAAAGGAGAACTTACCATTGATGAAGAGGAAATTAAAGAAATAATAAGGGGTTACTTTGCCCAACTTTATGCCAATAAATTTGATAACCTAAGTGAAATGGATGACTACTTCCAAAAATATAGGCTTCCCAGATTATCAGAGGAAGAAGTAAATTGCTTAAATACTCCCATTTCAGAAAAAGAAATAGAACAAGCTATTAATCAACTCCCTAAAAAAAAATCCCCGGGGACCAGATGGATTTACATGTGAATTCTACCAATCATTCAAAGAACAATTAGCCCCAATGCTTTATAAACTATTTGAAAAAATAGGGAATGAAGGAGTCCTACCAAACTTTTATGACACAGACATGGTACTGATACCTAAACCAGGCAGGTTGAAAACAGAGAAAGAAAATTATAGACCAATCTTCCTAATGAATATTGATGCTAAAATCTTAAATAAGATATTAGCAAAAAGACTACAGAAAATCATCCCCAGGATAATACATCATGATCAAGTAGAATTTATACCAGGAATGCAGGGCTGGTTCAATATTAGGAAAACTATCAATATAATTGGCCATATTAATAATCAAATTAACAAAAACCATATGATCATCTCAATAGATGCAGAAAAAGCATTTGATAAAATCCAACATCCATTCCTATTAAAAACTCTTGAGAGTATAGGAATAAATGGACTTTTCCTTAAAATAATCAGTAGCATCTATTTAAAACCAGCAGCAAGCATTGTATGTAACGGGGACAAACTGCAACCATTCCCAATAAGATCAGAAGTAAAATAAGGTTGCCCACTATCACCGTTACTATTTAATATTGTATTAGAAATGCTAGCTTTGGCAATAAGAGTTGAGAAAGAGATTAAAGGAATAAGAATAGGCAATGAGGAAACCAAATTATCACTCTTTGCTGATGATATGATGGTATACTTAGAAAACCCTAGAAATTCTACCAAAAAGTTATTAGAAACAATCTACACCTTCAGCAAAGTTGCAGGATATAAAATAAACCCACATAAGTCATCAGCATTCTTATATATCACTAACAAAACCCAACAGTTAGAGATACAAAAAGAAATTCCATTTAAAGTTAACTACTGATTGTATAAAATATTTAGGAATCTATCTGCCAAGGGAAAATCAGAAACTTTATGAGCAAAACTACAAAACACTTTCCACATAAATTAAGTCTGATCTAACCAACTGGAAAAATATTAAATGCTCTTGGATTGGGTGAGCAAATATAATAAAGATGACAATACCACCTAAATTAATCTACTTATTTAGCGCTATACCAATCAGACTCCCAAAAAACTATTTTGATGAATTAGAAAAAATAACAACAAAGTTCATATGGAAAAACAAAAGGTCAAGAATTTCAAGGGAATTAATGAAAAAAAAATCAAATGAAGGTGGCCTAGCTGTACCAGATCTAAAATTATATTATAAAGCAGCAGTTACTAAAACCATCTGGTATTGGCTAAGAAATAGACTAGTTGATCAATGGAATAAGTTAGGTTCAAAGGACAAAACCAATAACTTTAATAATATAGTGTTTGACAAACCCAAAGACACCAGTTTCTGGGATAAGAATGCATTATTTGACAAAAATTGCTGGGAAAATTGGAAATCAGTATGGCAGAAACTAGGCATTGACCCACACTTAACACCGTACACCAAGATAAGGTCAAAATGGGTTCATGACCTAGGCATAAAGAATGAGATTATAAATAAATTGGAAGAGCATAGGATAGTTTACCTGTCAGACCTGTGGAAGAGGGAGGAATTTATGACCAAAGAAGAACTAGAGATCACTATTGACCACAACATAGAAAATTTTGATTATATCAAATTGAAAAGTTTTTGTACAAACAAAACAAATGCAAACAAGATTAGAAGGGAAACAATAAACTGGGAAAACATTTTTACAATCAAAGGTTTTGATAAAGGCCTCATTTCCAAAATATATAGAGTACTGACCCTAATCTATAAGAAATCAAACCATTCTTCAATTGATAAATGGTCAAAGGATATGAACAGACAATTCTCTGATGAAGAAATTGAAACTATTTATAGACATATGAAAATATGCTCCAAATCATTATTAATCAGAGAAATGCAAATTAAGACAACTCTGAGATACCACTACACACCTGTCAGATTGGCTAGAATGACAGGGAAAGATAATGGGGAATGTTGGAGGGGATGTGGGAAAACAGGGACACTGATACATTGTTGGTGGAATTGTGAACACATCCAGCCATTCTGGAGAGCAATTTGGAAGTATGCTCAAAAAGTTATCAAGCTGTGCATACCCTTGGATCCAGCAGTGTTTCTACTGGGCTTATACCCCAAAGAGATACTAAAGAAAGGAAAGGGACCTGTATGTGCCAAAATGTTTGTGGCAGCCCTGTTTGTAGTGGCTAGAAGCTGGAAAATGAAAGGATGTCCATCAATTGGAGAATGGTTGAGTAAATTGTGGTATATGAACGTTATGGAATATTATTGTTCTGTAAGGAACGACCAGCAGGATGAATACAGAGAGGACTGGCGAGACTTACATGAACTGATGCTGAGTGAAATGAGCAGAACCAGGAGATCATTATATACCTCAACAATGATGCTATTTGAGGATGTATTTTGATGGAAGTGGACCTCTTTGATAAAGAGAGCCTTCATTGATCAAAGATGGACAGAAGCAGCTACACCCAGAGAAAGAACACTGGAAATGAATATAAACTGCTTGCATTTATGTTTTTCCTCCCGGGTTATTTATACCTTCTGAATTCAATTCTCCCTGTGCAACAAGAAAATTGTTTGGTTCTGCACACATATATTGTATCTAGGATATAGTGCAACCCATTCAACATGTAAAGGACTCTTGCCATCTGGGGAAGGGGTGGAGGGAGGGAGGGGAAAAATCGGAACAGAAATGAATGCAAGGGATAATGCTGTAAAAAATTACCCTGGCATGCGTTCTATCAATAAAAAATTATTAAAAAAGAAAAAAAAAGAAAAAAGAAAGAAACAGGTACACATAAATCCATCAATATGGGCCAGAACTTTGAAACAGATATACATGGTATACGTAAATCCATCAATATGGGAGATATTATATATAATTTACATAAGCACATAGCAATATAACACAGGCTAGTAGTAATGTAACAAATAATATGAATCAACATGAAAATTTAAGTACTGCAATAGTCTCATCAACAATCTTTCATCTCAAGAAATCCAATGATTCTTGCAATTACATAAAACACATAAACACATATCAATATAACACAGGGTAGTAGTAATGTATCAAATAACATGAATCATCCTGAAAATTTACACATGTCCATAAGTCCTAGAAACAGTCCAAAAGGATTCCATTGTCCATTAGTTCATGTGCCAGGAATCCAATAGTTCCCGTAAGCTCTGATGTACTGCAAAAGTCTCATCAACAATTTTTCATCTCAGGGAATCCAATGATTCTTGCTGGTTTTTCAAGAACTAAAACAGTTTCAGCTTGTGTTAGTAAATCCAATGATTCCTAAAATTTTTTAAAGTCCTTTTAACAGTCTCATTGTCAGCTATGCTCTTTCAATGGTGAGCACAATGAGCAACAGAACCACCCGATATTTCTTGGGTCTTCTCCTTTGTTTCAAGGGTCTGCTCCGTCTCTCTGCGATGGACAAGGCGAATGCGGCTCATTGGTACCCATCTGATTCCTTTTCCACATGTAGAGATACAAGCAAACCCTCTCCCCAAAGCAGTTAGCCTATCTAATTCCCTTCTATTTACCAAATTTGGGATATCTCCTCATCATCTGGTAATTACATTGGAGCTGTTTGCACTGGACACTGCCCAGTTGGGTTAAAACATCTATATTCTCCCCAACTGTAATCCTGATTGCTTTTCTGTTGGTTGATGACATCAGAGTCCTGAATTTCTAAAGTCTCTGTGGGTGTAACCTCAGTTGCTATCATACCCCACCTGTACAAGCAACTTATACAATAGCTCCTGTTTGCCTGTTGCGTTGGGCTTGAATCCTACATAATTCATGAAACTCTGAAAGCCACAATAAATTTTGTCCCAATTCTAGACATGTCTTAGCTATGGATTTCCAGTCATTCGGGGTTAAGATTTCATAAGACAAATTATCTAGTAACCTCTTCACCTAAGATGATGTAGCCCCATAAAGAGTGCAACCCTTTTTCAAATTTTTAATTTTTCCCAAATTAAAAGGAGTGTATTTTCTCTCTTTTTGACCTGAAGAGTCAAGCTTTTCAATCACAGGATATGCACTTATAAAATCAGATATATCTTCTCCTTCATTTTTTTGCCTTAGTTAATGCCTCTTCTAATCTTGTCATATTCTGCTTCACAGGAGACTTTGACTGTGTTTCTGCCTCTCTTCCTCCCTCTTTGTCCTCTATCCATGAAGGGTTAATTGAGGGGGGAGGGTCATGAGATGTGGAATCACCTAATTCCTCCTGCTGTGAAGTATCATACTCAGAATTGTATTTAACTCCATTTTCATCTGATTCGTCCTCCTTTTCACCTAGTAAAGTTGGCACTTCTTTCTCCTGCACTTTCTTTTTCTTCATTCTAACACTTAAATAACTTCTTATAACCAATTGTATTAAATTATATGTATTAATTATGTCTTTGGAAATTGAGTCAGGTCCATTTCTATTATAAAAAAGATCCTCTCTTTCTAATGTCCACTGCATTGAGTTTGAATTAGATCTGTAGTATTCACCCAATTTTTCTCCTATTAATTTCCACTCTTCTAAATCTAATTCCTTTTCTGTAGAGAACCAAGGACATATGTACTTAACAATTTCTAAAAGTTCAGTGATCTGCTCCAAAATTATAATCAAACCTTGGCTTTCCATAACTTTGACAATGCTCTCTAAACATTTTCCTTGAACAGAAACAGGCTGTTTTCTAAATATCTGTCCCATCTTAGATGAAATTCTACTTTAACTCTTCTAACAAAATTTCTTTGTTGCACTCATTCTAATTTCTGGGTTGAAGAGTCTTTTCCACTGGATCAGGATCTGAATCAGCCCCACGTTGGGCGCCAAAGTGCGGTGATCTTTTTCTTCTAAAATAAGTAGAATAGTTCTCTCTGGGGGAGAGAGCAGGTTTCTTGGGGAAGGTTTTTCTTGGAGGCAGTCTTAGTTGCAGTTGAAAGTAATAATCACCCAAATGCAGCCAGCTGGTAAAAATACAAACGTTTATTTTCTCCTTTCAAAATAGCCCGGTTAGTTGAGGTCTATCTCTCTGCTTGATTCCAAGAGCTCTTGCAGATTGTCCTTTGCTTTCTTCAGCCTCCAGCCAGCACAAAGATGGAATGAATCTCGTCTCCTTCACTTGGGGCTCGGCTAGCTTTCTGGTAAGTCTTTCAGACCAGCTTGGTCTCAGTGGGGGAAGTGCAGGAGCCCAGTCACCACAGTGGTGTGAGATGAAGATGAATCTGGTTGTGTCTCTGAGAGAGCCTTCTCAGTCTTCCACTGAACTCTTGACTCGTAACCTCTTTCTCTGAAAACTCTCCTTCCGCCACCGACCAGCCAAGTGGAAAATATTCTGGAATAGATCTCTCTTGCCTCAGAGAGAGGGCTTCCGGTGTAATTCCGCTGAAATCTCCCCGAGAGCCTCTGTCTGTCTCTTTTTATATGAGAAGAATTGTGGGATACTAGAGAGAGGGATTATGGGTTTTCTCCCATAATGCTCTCTGGCCCTAAGAGCTTCAAGGGAGGTGTGAATTCACAAAGTTACAAAGTTTATTTTGTGGATCTGGCATACTTGTGAACTCCAGTGAGTAAAGGTGTGAACACAAGCATTGTATTAATTAGTTCTATTTAGTACCTTGTTTCAGGTTCTGGCCCAAAACATCTTCTTGTAAGATCAGATCAATAATCTATCAACTCTAATGAATTAGCAGTTTGTAAAGATTCCAACAATGAATATACAAGAAGCATATGAACCAAGATAGAATGAAGAAAGCAGAACCAGAAAAACAACATGTACAGAGGCTACAACAATGTAAATAAAAAGAACAACCACCCAAAACAATCCCATATGATATGTATAATTGATATCAAATTGCTTGCCTTCTCATTAGGCAAGGGAGTAATGAGAGGAAGAAAAAGAATTTGGAACACAAAATTTGAAAAAAAAAAAAAGTGAAAAATAAATTTAAAGAATTTTAAAAAAGAGGGGGAAGGAGAATTGGCTGGTGCTTCCTCCTTCCTCTGCACAAAATGCTGATTTTAGTACCATTTGAAATTACCTTTTCTCCCTCTTCATGCACTTCAATTCTCATTTGTATAAAAGAAAAGGTTGAAACTCTTAGAAGTGCCATTCCAAAGTTCAAACTAGGTTCCTGGAAGGTCTGAAGTATTTATTTCATTTACCTCATATACCTTTGGAGTATATGATGTGTTCTTTAGTGTCGTTCATTGATGGAGCCTGAGGGCCATTGGCTATAAGGCTGTTGAATAGTTCTGAAGGCTCTATTTCCTGCCAACCCCAATCAAAACTGAAGTCAGCATCTGTCTTTTGATGAGGCTCACCATCCCACTACACGAGACTTCCTTTCAGGATATTCTCCTCTCCAATCTCCTCTCCAAAACTTTCTGTTTTCTCATTTATAAAATGAGGTTGAACACAGTGACTTCTAAGGAACCCAACAGCTCTAAATCTATGCTATAATAGAATAGATCCTCAATCTTGATTTCAAATACTCTGTGTTCTCCTATGTCTCTCCAATTGCCCATGTTCTGTGCTTTACAAGAATGTCTACTGTCTAATGATGAAAAATGCCAGAAAGAAAATTGATGTATTCT